>NW_005187774.1:337850-341635 GCF_000239375.1 Pundamilia nyererei | reverse complement strand
GTCCTGCATGTGTGGGTGGTTGTGGTGGAGCGGGAAGAGGGAGGCAGCTGGAGATGGGGAGGGAAGGAAGGGAGGTGTCTGCGTTGTATTGTATTTTATGCTATTATATCATAGCTATGTTGCTGTGATTTATGACCGTTCTTCCCTGCTCCACATCAAAGAGTCTATGGAACGCCTTTATGATGATTGGGACAGTAATAAGTAAACTTTCCCCCCACCATTTGTGTGCTCTTCTTCCTCGCCGGATTACTTCTTGCTACTTATGAAATGTGCCTTAGGCAATTCCATGAAGAAATTGAGGAAAAGAGGCTGTAGGGCCGGCATACAGGTACACATTAGACGAGCCTACAGATCAGAGATTCCCCGACTGGCCTGGAGACGTCCCCGGTTTTTGCTGCCAGTTAGCCTTCCGGGTTTGTTTGGAAACGTGTACAGACCAGTACAGACTGGATCCTTCTCATCTGATGCTCTGGGTTCTGTTGATTACCTCACTATCACTGTGTCCTCGCGATAAATTATTTACATTATGTTTGACAGTTCTTTACTGTCAAACATAATGTAAATACTCTTATTCATCCTTCATCCTTATTCATCATTCCATTATCCTTAATAGAAAATGCACATCCATTTTGGATCAAGTGGCACCTATTAAAACAAAATCGGCCTTACAAAAGAAGACATGCCCTTGGATAAATGAGTCTATCTTAAATTTAAGGAGAATATGCTGCAAAAGGGAACGACTATGGAAGAAAACCAAACTTGAAGTACACAGGCTCCATCTTCGAGATCTCATGCTCTCCTTAAATGATATGGTGAAAACTGTTAGATCAGAATATTTATCTAGACGCATATCAAAAAACAAGAGAAATCCCAAGTTTCTTTTTGACAAAAGAGTGCTATATTATCCCCAGATGTGGTACCTTTAGATGTACACTCTAAAGCAGACAGTAATAAACTCCTCCAATTATTTGTTGATAAGATTAAAGAAATCAATGCTAAAATCTCCCCAAAGCTTTCTTGTTCTCCAAGTGAGGCACTCCCTTTACACTCCGGGTCAACTTTTACAACGGTGACATATGATGAAATAGCAGATCTGGTGGACAAAATGAAGCCATCCTCAAGCCCATCAGATATTATTCCCACTAAGCTTTTCATCAATGCCTTTGACACCATTGGTCCTTGGGTTGTGAACCTTTTTAATGTTTCTCTTCAGACTGGGGTGTTCCCCAGCTTTTTTAAACATGCCATTGTGGAACCAAGGCTTAAAAAACCCCAACCTGGATCCAACACTACTTCAACATTTTAGACCTCTCTCCAAACTCCCATCCCATTATGTCAAAACTCTTTGAGAAGACAGTTGTCCACCTTACAGCATACATGGACCCACATAGCAAAATTGGTATGGCCCGGATCTGGCCACACATTGTGCTTACACATAGCCCACATACCACAAAGAATGACGGCCCTTTGGTGGCCCAGATCTGGTTTGCCAGATGTGGCCCACACATGGGCCAACGTAAGGCCAGTTGCAGACACACTGCTGGCCCTGTGCTGGCCCAGAACAGTTTCAGCTCTGGCTCCAGATGTCAGCCTAATGTGTACCTTAATCAAAGCATGTAATAACAACATGTGACGGAACATAACAGTGCAAAATTAAGTTGAGGAAACCCTTTTCACACAGTGAATGGGCTGACAATTATATCGTGCTTTTCTACTCTCCCCGATTACTCAAAGTGCTCTATATAACATGCCACATTCACCCACTATCTCGCTGAGTGCTTCCTAACTACATTCATACACATTCACTCTTGACATTCAGACTGGAGGAGCCAGGGATTGAACCACTAACCTTCCAATCAGTAGGTGACCTGCTCTACCTCCTGAGCTACAGCCACCCGGTGGTAAAGATGAGTAACCCCTCACTAGGTTTTGGATAAAGTGTACGCTCACAAACCGTTCAAACCTGCATTTGAAATGTTGGCTACCATAGCAGTATAGTATTGCAACATGGCATTTGGGTCTTCTAACTAAAATAGGAAAATATGAACATAAATAGTGCCATCATTGCCAGACCTGGCCCACATATGGTTGACATACACTCTGCCATGACACCAGTCAGTCAGAAGTGCCAGCTTGATGCCGAATCTGGGCCAGACCTGTTTTTTTTGTTGTTGTTTGTTTTATGAGCCTGGGCCGCATAAGCCAAACCACAATCAGGCCAGATGTGGCATGTCATCACATAAACAGTTCCATCTGCACCTGGCCTGGCCCATATCTGGATGACATAACACTTACCATGCCAGAAGTCAACCAGCAGTGCCAGCTTGACACCAGATCCGGGCCGGACCTGTCTGCTATATGGGACATCTATGACTGTTTTCAATCTGGTTTTCGTAAATGGCATTCCACTGAGACAGCACTACTAAAAGTCACTAATGATATTATGATGTCAGCAGACTCCGGAGAATACACAGTCCTAGTCTTGTTAGACCTCACCTCAGCCTTTGATACAGTCAACAATACTATCCTGATAAACAGACTGAGAGACCTTGTTGGGATGTCTGCTCTGTTCTAGACTGGTTTTTATCCTACATATCTGGAAAGGAGTTTTAGTGTGGCTGCAAATCAGATCATGTCGGAATCTACAGAGCTGCTGTGTGGAGTTCCTCAGGGCTCCGTGCTGGGACCTATTCTGTTTCTAATATACTTTCTCCCTTTAGGCCAGATAATACGGCAGTTTCCTGAAGTATCTTATCATCTTTTGCTGACGATATTCAGCTATACTATACTATAGCGACTTGCCTTGCCTTATTCATTTAAGCCTTCTGAAGTTCACAAGCTCTCCGGTCTGACTGACTGTTTAACCAACATTAAACAATGTTTGAACAATAACTGTTTACAGCTTAACCCAGACAAAACAGAAACTTTGATTATTGCACCCGACAGTGCAATACCTGATATTAAACTGCCACTGGGTGACTTAGGTTCCTCACAGAGGCATAACCTTAGAAATCTAGGTGTTATTTTTGATGAAGTTTTTTCTTTGGAGGGACATTTAAATCAGATAGTAAGAACCTGCTTTTTCACTTGAGGAACATTTCAAAACTTCCATCGAGTCAACAAGTGAACTTGAGATGATAATACATGCTTTTGTCTCTACAAGACTTGACTACTGTAACAGCCCGTTTACTTGTCTAAACAAGAACGGGCTAGCTTGTCTACAGGTTGTTCAAAACTCTGCAGTGAGGCTACTGACCCGCTCTAACAAGGGAGCTTGTATGACTCTTGTTTTAAAGTCGCTGCACTGGCTACCAATCAGATTTAGGTTCCATTTTAAAATTCTAGTTTTAAGTTTTAGAGCATTACAGGGAAAACTTACGAACCACTTTGCCTTTTCAATCTCTGTATAAAGACAACCAAGAGTGGAGTAGTACAAATGCAGTTTTCTATGTGTTGGTGGTACTTCAGAATATGTATTGTGGAGCTTTATGGCCCTTAAAACTGTTATAGACATTTACAAAGTTTATATTAGAATAATTGGCTAATAAGATGTTCTCTGTGACATTTAGCTGGAGAAACAGTCCTCAGGAAAAGACAGGAAATTCATCAGAAACATCACATCAAATCACTTTTATTGTTACATCACATTACCTTTACACTGGTCCAGCACATGTGAGTGAAATTCTTGTGTGCAAGCATTACAAGCAACAGAGGTGTGCACAACACAAGAAACATAAAAAACAAAAAAAAAATATAGGAATAAATACAAGTACAAATATAAGAAT
>NW_005187774.1:334346-337424 GCF_000239375.1 Pundamilia nyererei | reverse complement strand
CACACACACACACACACACACACACACACACACACACACACACACACACACACACACACACACACACATGCTATGATGGTTGTTCCAAAAGTTCAGGGAATTTTACTCATATCAAAAATCCATTTCAAAGAACCAGCAGGGACACAAACAGCTCGACTGTGGACCTTGGCTTTACCCAAGTACCCCGATGTATTCAAAGCCTCAATGCACTGACACTTATGAAGAGTCTCCTTCCATGTCTCAGTGGTATTTTCAAGGGCAGGAGATTCAAACAGACCAGAGCTGAACCGCTCAAACAGTAGGCGGTAACAACGGCTAATGATATTCATTACAAAAGAGGCCAGGCACACTCCTTAGCTGCTGAATATGTCCATCTGGAGGGTCCTCTACCACTATGCCCATTTTTGTCAGGATGCCACCAAAAACAGTCATATCAAGCTCCATGTAACCTATATTGACTTGCCATCGGCCTGAAAACGAAAATGCCTAGTTGAGGGAGAGGTGGGGGTTAGTCCAGTCTGAGAAGAAAAATGGACAGACATTTGCTTCATAAGGGTATGCAACTGAACCTGATGTTTACAAAGACACTCCTTTATCTCTAAAATGCCATCACTAGGCTTAGCGGTAACTGAGTGCATAGTTGCATTACCTCCCTCTCCCCCTGACGGTTGGTATCAAGGGAATTCACTCGAGACCTAGTTTTCCCTCCCTGTCAGCTCGCCTCAGCCAACCTAAGGGTAATACTGCGTAGAGTAACAAAGGAAATGTCTGGTGTTTGAAGAACCCACTGTTTCAACTCTCTACGCAGCGTATCATCATGAACATGTTAAACTGCTCTCTTAACACTGTATCACATTTGGGGATACAAGCTGGTGTCTTGGATATTCCAACATCCATTAATGATTTAAGGGCATAAAAGCAGTCTTGCAGAGATTCCCCCTCTCTCTGGATACGCTGGAAAAACTGTAACTGAGCAGCTCCCTAAGACTGAGTACAGCTATAATTCTCATTTAAAATAGCAAAAATCTTTACTGGAGCATCTCTCCGGTGAAAACGGACACTGCCATCAGATATGTCCATCATAAACATCACTTGTTCTGCTCATGACAAAGGGCGAATCTCCAGACATCTACGCACTTCTTCAACGCACTGATCAACAGTTAACAAGCCCACTGACAATTTCCCATTAAACTTCAGACATTTATGCTCTTGGGGCACATAAGCATAACACACATTTGGAGCTTCATTTTTTGGGTTCAAATTTGATGGTGCAGTGGACGAGCCTGGCACTGAACCAGTCACCAGTTCTTCTATCCTTGTACCTGCCATTTTGTAAAGAATGTTTTATTTTGTCGTCTTTATTTCTAAGACCATGATGGTGTAGAATCCCAGATTTTAAGCCAGTCATTATCAGCAGAGGTTTGAAGTGAAACCATTGGGACTCCCTGACTTATTGAAATCATACGGTTACTCTGTAACCTTGGTTCTCTGAGTGAGCGATTATCTCTCCACTATGTGGTTGTTACAAAAAAAGTAAATACACATAGAATGTAATGGCAAGCAGATCTTCTTGCATCCATGCTCTTCCTGTATGTATTTTGACTTTGGGAGGATGTCGGAGTATCCGAAGAGAACGAGAGGACATGCAAACTGAAAATGAATATTTTCTGATGCAGGATTCTCAAATGTCCTGCTCCTTTGTCATTGTTGTATTTTTCATTTTATAATGAGCCAGATGTTATCAACTGGTGAAAGGTCTGGCCCACAGACAGGATAATTCATCAACCTCAAAATGAGCTAATATGATGTCACTGAAGCGAGAAGAGAATGCATCCTCGAAGGTCTGGTGAAGAAATACCTGATATGTGAATTTGCCTATATGTTCACTAAGGAGATGCACAAAGTTTCAGTTAATGGGGTTTACTTTGCATTCTAATAGCTTCAAAAGTAGGAAAAATAAGGCTTTTACAACCTCTTTCTTTCTCTTACTCAGAAAATGCATGCAACTCATTTTCCCTTACTTTGAATGGTATATGTTCTCAAAACATTGCTTTTGCACTGAGAGGTGAAACCATCGCAAAAGCTGCACCTTGAATCTGGACAGTGAGTCTGAAACCATGCACACAAAATATACAAGGTAATTATAAGCTATGAAAACTGCTTTGTAACCATAGTTTTCCTACTTTTTTGCAATATACCACGAGTATGAAATTTGGTCTCTCATAACATTTTTTTATAGTTTCATGTAATGTAGTATATCTTTATATTGTAGACTTGTTATTGTTGAATTTGCTGTACAATTTAAAGCGCCTTGTGGCAACTGTTGTTGTGATTTGGCACTATATCAATAAAACTGAATTGAATTGAACTTGTCAAGACTCCAGAAAATAACCTGGAATGAACTTGAAATGATCATAGAAAGGATTTCCACATGACTACATTACTGTCTATCACAATTAAGCCTTTTTACCTTTTTTTGGACTAACTTCATTTTGATAAACTGAGTTTTATAATACCATGGTTGTACTGGCTGGATCAACTCTATTAATAAACAACAAGCATAGCACATAAGTGTGAAATAACCTACTGAACTGAGTTGGACCAAAACATCTTAAGTTAGACCAACAAAACTAAATTAAACTGGCCTAAGCAGGAGTAAATAAGCTAAATCTCACCATCAATTAATATGGTTTGATCCAAGAAGATTATGTTGGGATAATATTTGCATAATGTTAAAATAAAACAATGCGAAAATTCTTTCCATGATTTTTTTATGTCCATTTAAATACTTTTTTTTGTGTCAATGTTGAGCTTATTTGAAATGTTTTTTATTCTGTTTAACATTCAGCATCATATTCTCAAAATCATGTTTGTAGTAGGTGTCCTGAGCAGTGTTGGTCAAGTTACTTGAAAAAAGTAATCAGTAACTAATTACTGATTACTTCCCCAAAAAAGTAATCCCGTTACTTTAAAGATTACTTATTTTCAAGAGTAATTAATTACTTAGTTACTTAGTTACTTTTTAAAAACACAATTTAAAACCTGAAGAGGTGATAAAGTGATAGATCTTTCAGCCCA
>NW_005187774.1:331503-333366 GCF_000239375.1 Pundamilia nyererei | reverse complement strand
GGGTCCCTCTGAACAAAAGACTCTTATACTTAAACAGATATACGTGTGTTTGCTAAACCATATATCAGCAAGAGAAGATACGACCTCTCCTAGGAGGTGTGTGATCTATGCCAGAACACTCTGTAGAGGAGTGAACGCACTCCCCCTTCATGCTACTCAGAGCCGTTACAGACCTCCTAGGATGAGACATTCTTTCAATCTACAAATGATTATACACTTCTAAGCATATGTGAGTAAATATTTCTAAGCATAAATGACAATCAACAATACAAAACCTAACAACTGTCGTGAGACATTCTCGCAAAAAATCACGGTTTTAGTAACGCAGTAACGCAGCATTCCTACAGGAAAGTAGCGGTAATCTATTACTTTACTCATTACTTTAAAAAAGTAATCAGTAACGCGTTACTGCCCATCTCTGGTCCTGAGGACCAAATATATTCATGACTGAAGAAAAAAGTCAGCTGAATTTAAAGGCTTGAGCAAAATCTATAGGGAGGATTAAAATATGAATGAAATTCAGTTACAGTTAGCGGGACATGGCTCATTTGTTAAGATGATTAATCACTGAAGCTCGTTCACTTTCTAATGCCAACTGTTTTCAGAGCAGTCACTGTTGACAGAGACATCGGTTATAAAGAGACAGCTCAAGTATCCTAAGAGCGCAATAGAAGGGCAGCTTTCAGTTACAATAGCCAACTGTGCCTACACGATGGCAGTAATGGAAAGGATGGATGCAAAAAAGTGATGAGCTTTATGGCAGCACTGTCTCATATGACAGGAGAGAGAGATTATGTCATGGTTCTGGGTCCTTGACCCAGCTTTTTGAGTTTAGTTTGTATTTGATTCATTCCTTGTGTTGTAATGATTTAGTTTTATACAGTTTAGTATTGAGTTTACTCCTTTTTATGTTGCTGAGTTTATTTGTAATTTCTGGTTTATGCTGTTTTATACGTTCCCTTTGTGCCCTCGTCTACATTTCCGTGTGTGTGGTTGTGTGTCTTTCGCTTTATACAACTAATTCACTCACTCAGTCATGCCCATTCACACAAGCACTTTTCCGAAACAGTTTAGTGCTTATTGTCTGACATTCATACACTTTCACACTCTGATGCATGCATCGGAAATAAAATAAGAAAATAATAAAGATCAAACAAACTATGGCAATCAAGTGGACCAGTATGGCAAAGTTGTAATGATCCAGTTGGGAACATAAATCTGGCGGACATTTGTCTTGGCCTTCAGACAATAATTCTGATTGTTACAGTGCCGGACGGGACGGGCCAAAGAAAAAAAAAAGAAATCTTTATCGGGGTCACCTGTATATCTCTGTCAGAGAAATGGGATGCCTAAATAAACCTGGAAAGGTCAAACGTAGCTGATAAAGTATGTTATATGCTCTATTTTATAACGACACATATCACTCAAGAATATGTTGGATGCCACATGTGCTGCATGTTCGCGTCACCTCTGTTATATTTGTCTTTAGCTCAACTGTCTGGTTAAGCATTAATACTAAAGTAAGTCCAGTACGCCAGCCAAGGTATTCAGACTCAGACCAGAAAATGTAAAAGCTTTTAAGCACCAGCCACTATTTGAATATATGCTATTTTAACTTGAGTAGTAGCAGAACAGACATTCAACTCAATTCAATTCAATTCAATTTTATTTATATAGTGCCAAATCACAACAACAGTCACCTCAAGACATTTTAATTGTACAGTAGATACAGAGAAAAACCCAACAATCATATGACACCCTATGAGCAAGCACTTGGCGACAGTGGGAAGGAAAAACTCCCTTTTAACAGGAAGAAACCTCCGGCAGAACCAGGCTCAGGGAGGGGCGGGGCCATCTGCTGCG
>NW_005187774.1:316814-323172 GCF_000239375.1 Pundamilia nyererei | reverse complement strand
TGTGTTTGAGCAGGAACAGGAAGTGATACTCTACCGCAGAGCGAGCGAACACCAAGTGACAGCGATCACCTATATCTAGCCAGGTACCGGCTAGATATAGTCGGGCTCACCTCTACGCATGGCTTGGGCTCTGGAACCAGTCTCCTGGAGAGGGGCTGGACCAGGTTGCCCCTGGTGAGAGGCGGCGGGCTGGGGAGGGTATTCTAATATCCCCTCGGCTTGCTGCCGGTACGTTAGGGTCCTTCCCAGTGGATGAGAGGGTTTGTTCCCTGCGCCTTAGGGTCAGGAAACAGGTCCTGACTCTTATCTGTGCTTATGCGCCAAGTGGCAGTTCAGAGTACCCAGCCTTCTTAGAGTCCCAGACAGGCCGTCTGTCAGGATGTATTTGTGAATGATATAAAACAGTCGAATATGGTTGAATTCTTTGACTGACTTGACAAAAGCAAAGCTTGCTACTACTGCCTTGTTTAGTTGACAGCATGGCAATGATACAAGATGTATTTCTAAAGACTGCCTACATTTCATGTTTGCATCAAATATTATCACAATATGTGGAGTGATACCCTTTGAAGAAGGGGCTTCACAGCCTTCGATTACTAATGCTACACATTGATGAATCTTTGTTTTAATGTTAACATTCATCATATAGTTCATTATAATGGATGAGATTTAGGACCTTATAATTGCAGAGGAAGAACACTGAATTTTTTTTTGTTAGTTCTTTTTTGTTAGTTCTTTTGTTGTTCCCACGATACCCGTGGTGATAATTCTGTACTTGGTGTTAATGTTAAAAAATGTTTTTTTATTAGTGCTGTCAATAGATTAAAAAAAAATTAACTAATTAATCGCACAATTGTCTGTAAATTATCTGTATATTTAAGCTTGTAACTGACATTCATGCTATATAATGAAGTAAATGCAGAATAAACACAAAGAATGTTAAATGCCTAAATTCAAAGAGAATTTGAATAGTTTTCTTCAATCTTTTAGCACAGGTTCTCTCCTGTGAAATACAACTTTTTAAAAAACCTATATACTAATAGGTACGTGTGAGATTATTATACTGCCATATGTTACCTGTAATCAAAACGATTGAATCATGATTAGGGATGGGTACCGGTATCCGGTGACATTATGGCACTGGTTCTGACATAAAGGGTAGTAACCAGACTGAAAAGCAGCGCACATTTCGGTGCTTTTTTTTCCTGAGATGACACACACTCATTTTACCTTTCCAAGGATAGTAGGCGGGCCCAGGTACGTACGTTCTTTTAGAGCAGAGCTACAGATTAAAAATGCCCGAGGCGAAGCGGTCAAAGTCTGGCTGTACTTCACAGCAAAATATGCAAACTCAGCAGCAACAAGTGCTTTAAGCTGATACTGTGATACTGTCAAAGGAGGTAACTCCTCAAATCCGATGAAACACCTGGTGACGCATAGCGTTTTTTTTAAAAGCCGAGAAATGCGCCGTATTTGATAGCTTGCTGCGAGACCTCACACCGAGCACATCTACTGCGGGTGTGGTGCCTGTTATTGGAACCGGAGTTAGCAACATCCCCCAAAAACCCGAAGAGGAGAGTCCTGGCCCCTAGCCCTGCCAGTGTAGCAGAAATGATGAGGAGGATGATGCAGCAGCAGCCGTTCTTCTCTGCGTGAGTCGCTTAATGTTGTTCGTGTGTAATTTACATTGAGTAGGCTAACCACGTTATTACATTAATGCATGTAAGGTGAACTAGCAAACATCATCATAGCTACATGCGGCTGTCTTCTTGTTTGATGGCAGATACTCCCTTCACCCTGGCCAAAAAGGCTAAAATGACAAAAGAAAAAGTGGAAAACAGCTGAACATGAGAGGTTTTTGGACAAAGTTTGTATTCTCCATTCTTTAATCACCGGTTCGAGCACCATTTAAGCACCGGCACCGTTTCAAAAGTACCGGTTTGGTACTGGTATCAGATAAAACCTAAACGATACCCATCCCTAATCATGATGCTGCTGTAGGCCACATTATACTTCTTATTATAGATTGTGTAATCATTATGTAGTTTTAGTTTGCATTATACTTCTGACTTAGAAGAATGTGAAAATCATTAGATTTATTAGATTGATTTGTATTACATTATACTGCTGATTTACTGTGAATGAGTTACACGGTTTTATGACATTTCATACTGCTGGGTTATAAAGAGAATACTGAGTGCACGGGATCAGGGCCTTGCTTTTCTGATTGTAGAGAGAACCAAGTATACTGCACGAGAGCTTCTCCCCCACCTTTGTTGGAAGCAGAAAAACAGGCAGCCAAGGTCATAACTCAGGCTCACTGAGAGATAGAAAGTATGTGCGATTGTTTTGCCCCCTGAGCTCCAGGTGTTGTGCTAGACAGTGATCGTGATTACCGTCCGCAGGAACACGCAGCTGCTTAAAGCTGTAGCGCCCAGATTTCTTACAGCTACTTTCTGCAGCTGATATAAGATGCAGTAAGCTGAACACAGCTTCAACCATCTGGTTGTTGAAAAATAGTAACGGGCCGCATTTTCTTGTTAGTAACTGTAACGGTGTTATAACGATAGGAATAGTAATTAGTTAGATTACTTGTTACTGAAAAAAGTAACGCCGTTAGTAACGCCATTACTTGTAACGCCGTTATTCCCATCGCTGCCCATGATGCACCATCACATTATAAATGTAAATAGTGTGGAGTCAGTGAAACTGTGTGTGTGTAGCTTTTTTCTCATTTATACTGTATAGTCTGTGCTTCCCACAACCTTTAATTATAAGTTGTGCAGTGTAACTACATTAAGTGTGAACTGTATCAATTTTCAAAGCAATCTCCCTTTGAACGGTATGAAAAGCAAAGTAATACAGACTTGATACTTTCAGCAGGTTTTTTAATATATAAAGTGAAAATGTTAGCTTGTACTCCATGTTAGCGTACACATGGTTTGTCATTAAAGAAGTGAAACTCCAAAAAGAGTGGCATGAAACAAAGTAAAAATCACCCCAAGTTGAAGCGACATGAGTCATTTTAGGAACGTTTAATTTTTGAACAGAAAGGAGTAAGGAGTACATTTCACTAAATGCACTTACAGAGCAATATCGCCGGGCTGCACTGATCTGACATGAGATTATACTGGAAATCAGATACACAGAGCAGGAATAGTGAATACAGGTAGATAAAAGAATGTGTGTGTGTGAGACAGAGAGATGCTGTCAGCATGGCTGCACAATGAAACCAGCTTTAACCAGCAATCAGGTTAAATATAGCAGGGCTCTTCAGAGATAAAAAAATATTCCTCACAGTATTTCTTTTAAGCACATCCATGCATGTCATTGTAAAGCATCCATGACACACTTCAAATGGCACTTCAACAAAGAACAGAAAGAAAAAGAAAATCGAGCGAGTTGCGTACTTTCGTTGACACAGCAGGTATCAGGAGTCGTCGAGGTTCAGACCGTGGAGCCAGAACAGCCGAGAACATGTACTGAGCCGATTTGTCTTTGGGCTGCGTTTGATATTCGTCAGGAGTTTGCACATTACACCAGAGAAGTACAAAACCAAATCCCGGTGGATCATAATCACGAAACAAAACATAGCTGAAATCATATTTCTGTACATGGAAACAAGAAATGTTGTCTCTTCATAAGCAGACAAGGAACAAATATAAAAACAGATCATCTGGCACTACAAACACTTGGCATCTGTCAAATCATGAAGCAACAGAAGAGTGAAAATAAACAAGGTTTTGTTGACAGGCAACGTCTTCACAGAGACAGCACAGTCAGGAGTCCCACGCTCACCTGCAGCAGTACAGTACTAGTACAGTACTAGTACAATAGTAGTACAGTACTATTACAGTAGCAGTACAGTAGTAGTTTTAGTTCCAATCAGTGCTTGATTCAAGGTCTATTTATAAGTGAACCAAGAGTTTACTCTACCTATCTGACTCATTGTCTCTAGAGGACCATTCCCATGTCTGATTGTTAACCAACATATAAAGTGCTTTCAAAAGATAACATATTCAATTCATATCTATACAATAAATCAATAATTAGAGGATATTATGTGTAGGAATTAAAGAGAGGAAGGGTTAAAAACGGTCTATTCAGGCACGAACAGAGACTCTTTCTCCTTCTCTGTTCCTTTTCTCCAAGGCTTTTTTTTCCTTACAGTTTTTTTACTTCTTGAAGGGCGTCAGTCTGCCAATGTTGTGCCAGAAGGTGGAGGTCTTGCGCTTGGGCTCAGCCAGCATAAAGACCTGCTGCTGGGGCAAAGCAGAGGGGAGAGAGGGGTGTTTCTGCCTCAGGAGGAAGTCATAATAAGGTCTGGACACCGCTGAGGAGAAGACGAACAACAGATCATTACTTATAATACAATAATAATACATTTTATTTATAGGTGCCCTTAAGACCCTCAAGGTCACCTTACAATAGCACAAGAACAATAGCAACAATACAATATAATAAAACATGGCAAAATAAAATATAGACATAAGAGAAAAAAAAGCATGAAAGTATAAAAGCAAGTATAAAAGCTGAGTAACGTAAAAGTGGACTAAGACCGAATCAATTGTATGCAGTTTTGAATAGATGGGTTTTGTGACGTGATTTAAAAGTGGTGAGAGAGTTCGTGATCTGGTGGAAGTGCATCCAAAGTCTTGGAGCAGAACAGCTAAAGGCTCGAGTCCCATGGTAGTCAGGCGAGCAGGTGGATTTACGAGGTACACCGTAGAGAAGAGGATTACAGTAATCTAAACGGGATGTGACAAGAGCATTGACAAGTATGGCAGTACTGTTTGGAGTGAGTGAGGGACGAAGGCGGTTAATATTACGGAGATGAAAATAGGATATGCATTAGGAAACAAGGAAGGGTTTCATTATGAGGGTCTGAGATTGCATTTGTTGTTTAAATCTAACTCGGTAAAAGTTCAGTATAAACTAAAGTGAGCGGCTATGAATGACAGGGAGACTTCTACAAAGAGCCAAACAGGTGAAACAAGAAAAATATTAGATATACACATAATCTGTTGACATCCGCACATGGCAGCAGATCACAAAGTGTGTACTGCCGGGCGTTTCGATTCGTTATCATCTATGGGCCACTTTTTTACCCCTTTGCTCAGTTCCACTGCTGTCCACTGCAGTCGTGTAGGTAGAGCAGGTCATTTACTAATTGGAAGGTTTAATCCCTGGCTGCTCCCATCTCCAGTCTGCACAGTATCCTTGGGCAAGATATTGAACCCCAAGTTACTCTACGATAAATTGATTGGTGCATACCTTTGGGTTTCCCAGCTGGATGGCTTTTGCAGGCATTCAACATGGCCTGTTTCTTCTGGACGTCTGTGAGAGTGAACCCTGACAAAAAGAAAAGAAAAACAACAGGTTTATTCGTAAGGACATCAGACCGACAGCATTCAAATCAGCTGACAGAAAATGTCCTTGACAAAATGAATTTAAAAATCAGAATTCTGTGAAAGTTTACAGCGTCTGTATCTGTTTAATGCATGTGCCACGACAGTGCTGCAACAAACTTGGATTGCCACCATTATTATCATCCAAATGTTTTAGCATCTATTCATATGAAGACAAACTGAGCACATGTCTGACCTGTCTCGCGGTCTTGCTGGACCTGCCTCCTCTCATCAGTAAAGGCCCGGAGCCAGCGCTCTTTCTGCTCAGGCTTCTTAGCACATAGGAGGTGGACTTCATCACCAGTTAGCGAGCGCAGTTTCAGAGCATTTTTTACGCTGGTGTTGAAGTCTTTCTCCTTACCATCCTCCAGATCTATTACTTCCATGTGGTCCATGTCAATCCGGCCCTTGTAGTAAAGCATGTCTCGGCGCAGGAGGTCCTGCAACAATAATGGACAGCAGATTTAAAGAAGGATTTGTTTTGAACAAGAGTAAAAAGAAAGTAAATGAAAGCCAAAAGGTTTGTTTTGTTTAGTTTTTTTTGTTTAGCACTGTGTCACCTCAACAGTTCTCAACAGCCCAAGAGAAAACCCTAACAATCACATCACCCCCCATGAGCAACCACTTGGCAACAGCAGAAAGGACAAACTCCCTTTTAACAGGAAGAAACCTCTGACAGAATCAGGCTCAGGAAGGAGCCGCCAACGGCTGTGACCTGTTTGGAGTAAGAGGAGGGAGACTGGTTCACTTCCACTGCATGTCTTTAGTCCTGAGGTAAATAATAACAAATGACTGAATGTTCAAAGGTTGATTCTGTTCATCTGGACGTAGCGTTTTCAGTGGGAGAAGCGTTTCGTCACTAATCCAAGTGACTTCTTCAGTCTCAGCTGACTGCAGGTTTCAATCTTATAAACAGTACATTTGCATAATGACTGAAACCAGCCCACTGA
>NW_005187774.1:308445-314739 GCF_000239375.1 Pundamilia nyererei | reverse complement strand
TTTCTCTTTTCCAGCCACAGCTTTTTGAGTTTAGGAGTAAACCAGGGTTTGTCATTGTTATAACTCACCCTGGTGCGTGATGGCACAATGCTGTCCTCACAGAAGTGGATATAGGAGGTGACAGTGTCCGTACCATGGTCATGACAGTGTCATGACCATTGATCAACAACCAGTGATCAAAGCCCACTGATCAATGGCCATGAGTACCATAGTCAGCAGTTATCGCCTGGATCTTTCTTTAGGCGTCTTCCCAGCTGGACATTTGTCAAAGCTGGGAAGCTTTGACAAATGTCATTTAATCAGAGCCTTTTTCCCACTTTGGCACGGACTGCCTAAAGCTTGTTCGTCAGTATGAGCAAACAGCACGTAAGATGGCGGATTACAGGAACCACCTGAGATTCAGCCTCAGATGCAGACAAAACAGGATTACTCCTAAAAGTCTGCAAATTAGCTTTTCAGTTAAAGGCTTCCAGGCAACAAAAATCCTCCAGAAGGCACCGCACCAGCTGCTTAATGAATGGGTGAGGCAGACAAATTTTACCATCGACGTGCTAAAATCTCAAGAGGAGCGGATCCGACAGAGACTGACAATGCTTTTAGATGAGAGCAGACCAGGCAACAAATGAAGTTTGACTTACTAGTTGTACATCGGAAACCACAGCGAAATACGGAGAGTGTACTCAATGGCCAGAAGAGGGAACGATGCAACACCGAAGATGTAGACAAGTGGGTGAAAAATTTGTCTGACAGACAGCTCACCCAAACAGAGAAAACATCCTTGCTAAAGGGTTGCATTTTGCTGTCATGGTGAGACAAATCCCGCTAGTGGAGCTGATCACAGCCACAGAAACAGCAATTCGAAACAACAATATAAAAACAACAAAACAACACTCTCAGCATCGACCAAGTGTGTTTGAACTGTGTGTGAATTCCACCTACTTCACATACAAGGGTCAGTACTACAGGCAGAAACATGGGTGCCATGGGCTCCCAGTTTCACCCATCGTGGCCAATTTGTACATGGAAGAAGTGGAAAAGAGGGCTTTGCTATCCTGCCCTGGAACACCACCAAGCCATTGGTTCAGGTATGTGGATGACACCTGGGTGAAAATCAAATCTCAGGATGTACCACAATTCACGGATCACATTAACTCGGTGGACCGACACATCAAATTCACCAGGGAGGATATGAACAGTGGCAGGTTAGCCTTCTTAGACTGTGAGATTTCCATCAGTAATGGAGGACATCTAAAAGCTGACGTGTACCGTAAACCTGCACATACGGATCAGTATCTAAGGTTTGACTCTCATCATCCACTGGAGCACAAACTGGGCGTCATCAGGACGCTATAACACAGAACGAACACCATCCCCACTGACACAGCAGCCAGGGAGGCAGAAGAACATCAGGAAGGCCCTGAGTAAATGTGGTTACCCCAGCTGGACTTTTGTCAGAACTGGAAAGGCTCCTAAAGAAACCTCCAGCTGATCCAGGAGAGAAGGACAACCAATGACTAAGCGAAAACCTGTAGTGATCCCGTACGTGTCAGGAGTATCGGAACAGCTGAGACGCATTTTCTCTAAACACCACGTATCTGTGACCTTTAAAGCCCAAAACATGTTGCGGCAAAAACTGATCCACCCCAAGGATCGGGTCCCCCGACACAAACAGAGTAACATAGTGTACGCTGTTAAGTGCAGGAGGATTGGCAGGATTTATACATCGGGGAAACCAAACAACCAAAGAGGACGGCACAACACAGAAGAGCCACCTCGTCAGGCCAGGACTCTGCAGTCTATTTACACCTACAGGCCAGTGGACACTCTTTCAATGATGAGGATGTAACATCCTGGACAGGGAGGAATGCTGGTTTGAGGGCGGAGTCAAGGAGGCCATTTACATGAAAAGGGAAAGACCATCTCTGAATGGAGGAGGGGGCCTAAGGGTACATCTGTCACCATCTTACATGCTGTGATTGCAGCCATTCCCCAACTCTCTGTGAATGGGACTCATGGCCATTGATCAGTGGTTGTTGATCAATAGTCATGAGAATTTGCATAATCATGATGAAGGAACTGACCTCCCAGCCCATTGTTCCTTCAGTGGGCTGGTTTCAGTCATTATGTAAATGTCCTGTTTATAAGATTGAAACCTGCAGTCAGCTGAGACTGAAGACGTCACCTGGATGATGACGAAACTTTTCTCCCAATAAACGCTACGCCCAGATGAACAGAATCAACTTTTGGAGATTTACTTACCTGGATGATTGAGCATGCATCAAGACATAATGACTGAATGCAAAGTGGTGTATAAACAGGGAGTGAAAAGGAAATGTTCATAGCATCATGGAGAGCCTTAGCAGTAGCCTGAGCCTATTGCTGCATATTTAAGAGAGAGGCTGGATCAAGTGACCCGAAACAAATGTTATAAAGCTTTATAAAAAGAAAAGAAAAGTGAAAAGTACAAAGAGGGGCTGCCTCCTGAATCCAAACTGGGTGCTGGTTAATATAGGAGAGGGACCTGACAGCTAAAAGCTCTGCTTTCAGACTTGTGGCGACTTGTGGCTCCCAGAGTAGAATAGGAAACAAAGTGCTCATTTGGGGTGATATATGGTAAAATTTGGTGTTTAAGATGAGATGGGGCTTGATTATTCAAGACTTTGTATATGAGGAGTAATTTAACTTTGGCTCTTGATTTAATAGCTAAAAATATGGTCTCTTTAGTCCATGTCAGAGATCTCACTGTAGGATTTTTGATCACTACAACCTGAAAAATAAAGTATTACAATAGTCCGGCCTAGATGTCATAAATGCATGAAATGTTTTTTAATATCACTCTAAGATAGGATGATCCTAATTTTAGAGCTACTGTGCAAATGTAAGAAAGCAGTCCTTACTATTTGCTTAATAATGTGCATTACAGGATATAATCTGGACGGCATTATCTTGGCCTCCAGTAACCAGGACAAGTATCTGGTTAGACACGTGATGTAGATTGGACTCAATACACAGGGCTCAGGAGAAAAGTTTACAAGACAAAGTCAGAAGCAAAGCAAAGGGATTTCCAGTTAGCAAGGCCCATGGCTCCACCACAGTATTTTCTTTCCTCAGCAATCTCTCTTTCAGTAACTCTCTGAGATCCATTTGCAGGTCTCTGCTGCCAAGTGAGCCAACACAGGAGGACTGGAGGACCATGGCATCACATTTCTATGATTTTTAAGGCAGAATATAAAAACTTCGGCATAATCTGAATTAGAAAAAGAGATAATTAGAGGTCGTCCAGCCTACAGTTTAATGAATTTGTGAGCTAACCGCTCACGCCTCCACCCACTCACTCCATTAATTGACTTCGGCGCCGAACAGAGTTCTATTGACTTTTCCCTTGCTAAGAAACTAGGCTTAACTGTTGAGCCACTGCCTCATGCTCTACGAACCTCCTCCCTGAATGGTTAGCGTTTACCAGACGTCACCCACATTACTGAACTGATAACATCATTCCGGAAATCAGTTTGTTTGTTTTTAAGGCTCCACTAACCCATCTGGTTCTTGGCTATCCCTGGCTGTTACAACACAACCCCACTCACTGACTGGAGAAATGGCTGCATTTCTAGATGGAGGGAGGAATGCCACATGACATGCCTAAGATAATCCAATCCAATCCAATCCAACTTTATTTATATAGCACTTTTAAAAACAACAAAGTTGACCAAAGTGCTTTCCAATAATAAAACAATAATGATAATAATAATAATGGATTGCATTTATATAGCGCTTTTCTAGGCACCCAAAGCGCTTTACAATTCCACTATTCACTCACACTCGCATTCACACACTGGTGGACAGCGAGGCTGCCATATCGCGCCATCGGCCCCTCTGACCAACACCAGTAGGCGGTAGGTGAAGTGTCTTGCCCAAGGACAAAATGACCAGGACAGAGATGGTAAATGGACTAATTCTTATATAGCGCTTTTCTCTCCCAGAGTACTCAAAGCGCCGTATGCAACATGCCTCATTCACACCCACTCATGCAAGCACTTCTAAACGCAAGTGCAAACTAATCTACATTCACACACAGTCACACTCCGATGAATGCATTGGAGGGCAATTTGGGGTTAGTATCTTGCCCAAGGACACTTGACATGCAGACTGGGGAAGCCTAGGATCGAACCACCAACCTTCCGATCAGTAGCTGAGCCACAGCCACCCCGAGAGAGCAGGGGGACCGGCGACCTTCTGGTTACAGATGAGTTTCCCAACCCCCTGAGCTACGGTCGCCCAGATCTACCACCTCCGTCTCTCCTCTTTCCAGCATCACCTCCGCCAACACCTCCGAACCTAGCTGCTGTTCCTTTGGTTTATCATGAACTGGCTGAGGTATTTAATAAGGATCGTGCCTCCACACAGGCCCAATGATTGCGCTATTGACTTGCTATCTGGGCACCATTGCCAACCAGTCGACTCTAAAGCCTGTCCCAGCCAGAAAGGGAGGCCATGGAGGAATACATTACCAACTCACTTGTTGCTTGGATAATTCAGCCATCTTCCTCTCCTTTAGGGGCAGGATTTTTCTTCGTGGAAAAGAAAGACAAGTCTGTAAGACCTTGCATTAATTATCGGGGTTTGAACACAATAACTGTTTAAAAAAATGCCCGTTGCCTTTGTTGACTTCTGCGTTTGAGCTTCTCCAAGGAATGACAATCTTCAGTAAACTGGACCTCCGCAATGCGTACCATTTGTTTCGCATAAGGGAGGGGAACGAGTGGAAGATGGCCTTCAACACTCATTTGGGGCAATTTGAGTATCTTGTCATGCTGTTTGGGTTAACAAACGTTCTGGCAGTCTTCCAGGCCATCGTTAATGACATTCTCAGAGACTTCATCAACCACTTTGTTTTTGTCTACCTAGATGATATCCTCATCTTCTCCAGGTCAGTGGTGGAGCATGAACGGCATGTAAAACTAGTGTTGCAGAGGCTGCTGGAGAACCGTCTGTTTGTTGAAGCTGAGAAGGGCTTCCTCTCTTCCATTATTAAACAGGAAAATCTGAGACCGGATCCAGTAAAAGTCCAAGCGGTCTTGGAGTGGTCCACACCACCAAACTGCAAACAGCTTCAACGATTCCTGGGGTTTGCAAATGTCTATCGTCGCTTCATTCACGACTTCAGTAAAATTGTCTCCCCTCACCTCTCCAAAGGTCCTGTTTCAGTGGGGGCAGGCAGCCCATGAGGTTTTTGCTCACGTGAAGCAACCTTTCACTTTGGTGCCCATTCTCACCCAGCTGAATCGCACCTGACCCTTCCGTGGAGGTGGAACTTAGTCAACAGACTGAAGGTAAACTCCATCCATGTGTTCACAGAACAAAATTACGACGTTGGCGACAGAGAGCTACTGGATATCAAGTTGGTGATGGAGGAGTGGCGGCAATGGCTTGAGGGAACAGCACAGCCTTTCACTGTGTGGATAGACCACAAGAACCTCGCCTACCTTCAGTCAGCAAAACGGCTTAACGCGCGCCAAGCCAGGTGGGCCAGGTTCAGTTTCTCAATTACCTACTGGCCTGGGTCCCAAAACGTCAAGCTAGATGCTTTATCACACCAGTTTTCACCTTCTGAGGAGGCTCGAGTGGAAACACTGGCCTTTCCTAGGGGCTGTGTAATAGGAGGACTCCCCTGGGAAATTGAGTCAGTGGTATGGCAGCATACCGAACCTGATCCTGGGACAGGACCCCCGGACCGGCTCTATGTCCCTTCATCCGTGCAGGCCCAGGTGCTCCAATGGGCATGATTCTCGTGTCATCCTGGAATCCAACGCACCATCTCGTTCCTGAGAGCCTGTTCTGGTGACTTTAGCTCAAGATGCCCGAGAGTATGTAAAAGCCTGCACCATCTATCCCCAAAATAAATCACTGACCTCTCCTCCGGCGGGCCTGCTCCAACCGCTAACAACCCCAGGCCCTCTTGATCACACATCGCCCTGGATGTTTTGACAGGCCTTCCACCTTCACCAGGAAACATGGTAATTCTGTCTATTATTGATTGCTTTTCCAAAGCAGCACATTTTGCAGCTCCCCACAGCACTCAAGATGGACCAGCTGCTGATGGATCACTTGTTCCACCTGCATACAATCCCTTCAGATGTCGTCTCCAACCGTGGACCTCAGTTCACGTCAAAGGTATGGAAGGAATTCTGCTTCACCATTCTCACTCACTATGTATTAACAGACCTCTCTGCATTAAATCATATCTGTTATTAACCTCTGTCTCTCTTCCACAGCATGTCTTTTATCCTGTCTTCC
>NW_005187774.1:299190-306874 GCF_000239375.1 Pundamilia nyererei | reverse complement strand
TATATCGGATTCATATCGGTATCGGCAGATATCCAAATTTATGATATCGGTATTGGACATAAAAAAGTGGTATCGTGCCATCTCTAATGTATATATGCCCCTTTAAATAAATTTTTTCATTTTTCACTAGTTTTAGAGTTTTGGAGTCCTGCGATTGAGTCCTGCACCAAACAAACCTTGACAATTCAGTTAATGATCCATCTCAGTACATAAATACCACCATTTTTCTTCTTCCACTGACCAAACTGTCTTCTTCTTGTGGAATAAAGTGAATTATTATCAGAAAATTATAGAAATGTATTTGTATTTAGAATACAAATTAAGCCTATTAGCTTGACACATTAGTATTACCTTACACAGACACCTTGAGGGAACTGTTGTTGTGTTTTGGCGCTATATAAATAACACCTGATACACAACCATGGATAACCTTTTCTTTTGTACATTTACACTGATGCCCCTTTCTCCTGGCACTTAGGGTGATTCTTGCCACATGCTTTTATCAGTACCTCACAAAATGACATCCATAGTAGAAAAAAAGGGCACCTTTTTACAGTACACCATCTGATGGTCAAAAAGGAAAAACATTCTCTGTTGACTCTTAGCCTGAGGCAGGGATAGCTTGGTCAGCTCTCCTGAAAAGATGAGCTCAGAGCTTCTGCTGAGGACATCTTCACCCTGTAAGGTTTAAAGCACACATGCAGCTATTAGGTGCTTCTCAGACATGCTGCAGTTAATAGTAAGTGTTGGAGAAATGTTAGAAAAAAGATGCTTCATTACAAACCTCAAAATCCTCAATGGAGCTCTGCCACTGAGCGATCTTGTCGATGTTCTCAAGGCGCCGTTTTCTCTCATTTATAAGCCTGGCAACATTCTTCATGGCATTCAAAGCTGCCTCCACATCTTTGTAGTCCCTAAAGTTTAGAGAGTGACATGCATTTGGATTATAAAGTAAGTATTTGTGGTGATTCCATAACACACTCTTTATATTTTCTGTGAAGCACAACTGATGCATCCGCCATGCCTCAGAACTCCATTATTAAACAACCATTAAAGCAATCACTGAGTTGTTGAACAGGGCGTCGTGTTACAGTTACAGTATAGTGTGGTTTCGGACAACCTGTCAGAAAATGGGGCTTTCTGTAGAAAAAAACCCCAAACTGCACAAACTAAAATGCCGTGTCTGTTAGTCTTTTCAGACAGAAAAACCAACTAATTTATCAGAGGTCACCTTAGAGTGAAGTAACTGTAAACCTTCTGTGCCTCACTTCACAAAATATCTTTAACAAATGCACCATTTTATTTCCGTTCAATTGAATTGAATTTATAAAGTGCCAATTCACAACAAAAGTCACCTCAAGGCCTTTTATACTGTAGGGTGATAAAGACCCTACAATGTTAGAAAGAAAATCCCAACAATCAAATGAGCCCCCATGAGCAAGCATTTTTCAACAGTGGGAAGGAGAAGCTCCCTTTGAGTGGGAAAAATCTCAGGTGGAACCAGGCTGAGGGGAGGGCCAGCCATCTGCCGTGACCAGCTTGGGAGTGAGGGGTTAGAGAAGTGAGCAGAGAGACACAGAGTCATAGTTACTAATGACTGACTGAATCTTTCATGAATGAATGAATTAATCCGCTGTGTATAAAGCCACAGAGAGTGAATGAAGAAGAAATGGTCAGTGAATCATGGGAACCCCCCAGCAGCCTAAACCTATTTCAGCATATCTAAGGGATGATACCTATACACTTTATAAATAGGAAAGTTTTAGGCCTAATCTAAAAGTACAAATAGTGTCTGTCTCCTAAACCCAGACTGTGAGCTACTGATATCCCATTCCCCCCAACTCTGAATTATGATAGTATGGTATTATGAGGTCTTTAAGATAAGATGATTATTCAACATTTTGTATGTAAGGAGAAGGTTGTTAAATTGGGGGATTTACAGAGAGCCCATGGGGAGAATGTGGGAGAAATATGGTTTATCTTCTTAGTCCCTCCAGCCTTCTGTTTCAGCTGAAGGCTTTTCAGGGAGATAATACTGGATTTTCAGTAGTTAACACTAGAAGCAATAAATGCATGAACTGACTTTTCATCATTCTGAGACAGAATGTTCTAGTGATATTGCACAAGTACATAAAAGTAGTTATGTGTACAGTCAAGGACATGGCCTGATTAAAAAATGACACAGGTTCCTCAAAGCGCTGCTAGAGGCCAAGGTAAGTCCAGTATCTGGTTAGACAAAATGTTTTTAAGATTCCTGCGGCCAAATTAAAAAAACAAATCTCAGTTTAGAAGTAAATTAATCATATTTAAAGTTGGGCTATCACTTAATGATCAGACTTAGAGCAGTCTTGTAGGAATGAGTTCTAAGAGACATGTTTACATGTTAGAGAAAGTCAATATAAGCAGCTATTAAAGCTGTTGTATTTACTGGTACATCCTTGGGAAGGGTGTGAAATTTACTCTAATTGTTAGAAAAATAATCATCATTACTAGTCTTTACTATTAAAGTCTAAAGGAAGACTCCATTCAGCAGAGCTCTGACTCTTTGTCAGCCTGGAAAAAGTGTTAAAAAGAAACCTATCATTGACAAATAGTAAGATGTCCCAGCTCTACAGAAGACTTTTCCTTCAGAGTGTTGGATTGTGTGTGATGAGCACACAGAGGCAGGGGGAGGTTTTAACAGAAGCGAGCCCTTTATTGAACCGATGGAACAGGTACAAAACAAAGGCAAAAGTCCAAGTGTAAATGGGAACTATTGAAAAACTAAACTTGGAATGACAGAAACCAGAACATAACAGGACACTCTGATAAGGGACAAAGGGGAACTGACACCAGATAAACACAGGAGGGTGGTCAGGGGAAGTGGAGACACATGGGAACACAGCTGAAGCAAACAGACGAGATAGGGGAAGCAAAACTGAACATAACATGCACGAGACAAGGGGCTGACAAAATAAAACAGGAAAAACAACACAGAGAGAGTGAGGGACACGGAGAGACTAAGACAACCTCGACACAGAAGGGAACTGAGAATGAACGAGGACTAAGAACTAGAAATATAGACAATAACCCAGGAAGCACAGGGGGAACATCAAAGGCACGAACAAATCCAGATAAATCCAGAATACTTTTCTCAAAACACAATACAATGTTGATTCAAAAGTCCAACAAACAAAACATATGATGAAACAGACCCAGGGATCCTAAACTATAGTATTGCTATGTAAAGCAAAAGACAGATATTCCAGGTCAAATCAAGGTCTTCCAAAGGCACAATATCCTCTCCAGCCTATGAGTTATGTGTTTAAGTTAAGTTAAATGCAGTGTCATTTCAACATATAAATGGATGGACTTACAACAATTATTTGACTGGGCACTGAACCTGACAAAAAAGTCAGAGACATCAGATAAACACACTGAAGATGATGGATAACAACTAAAACTGTTTTTTGACTTGTCCAGTTAGAGTGGACAAGGATAAATAGAGTTTTAATTCATCTTTAACAGTGATGGATGGATGGACGGATGGACGGATGGACGGATGGATGGATGGATGGACGGACGGACGGATGGATGGATGGATGGATGGTTGTTTGCCGATTTTGGTTTGGATTTTGCTTGTATGGGAGCAGACACAGTCTCTACGGGGATGGAGTTTTGGGGGTTTACTGGAGGGTGTTGCTATAGGTCATCAGAACAGCCTGGCACTAAACTGCAGAGCCTTGGATTGGTTCTGCTGCAGCCCATTACCTGCATGTCATTCCCACACACTCTTTCTTCCCTTGCTTTACTCGTCACTCATTGCACTGTGCAAAGAATGAACAGTAAAGGCAAAAATCAATCAATCGATTTAGATAAATGCTGATAAAATACAGTGACCAGCTATAATGAAATAATGTATTTGCACATTTTTGGGACATTTAAGGTGATGCACTTGCATTTATATTGTGCTCTTCTAGTCATACTGATGCTGCAGTGCTTTAGACTTTCTTTTGGGCACTCCTCCCTCTAGGGCAGTGGTGGGCAACTCCAGGCCCCGAGGGCCGGTGTCCTGCAGGTTTTAGATCTCACCCTGGGTCAACACACCTGAATCACATGATGAGTTCATCACCAGGCCTCTGGAGAACTTCAAAACATGTTGAGGATTTAGCCATTTCAATCAGCTGTGTTGGATCAAGGACACGTCTAAAACCTGCAGGACACCGGCCCTCAAGGCCTGGAGTTGCCCACCTCTCAGTAGTTTGTTCACCTCCATCTCAGTTCATACATCCTCATCTGTCACACTAATCCTCTGCATGTCTTCCTTCACTACATCAATCTTTCTTCCTCCTGCCTGACAAGTCCATCTTGAAGATTCACTGTCATGGACTCTGGGGTGTTGGCCCGAGTTTGATGTTCTGTATTTGAGATTCTACTGATACGTATGGCTTTTGTATTTCAGGCAGAGGTGTGGTCCCTGGCTCAGCTGCAGGGCAGGGGTGGTGCAGTGAGCTCAAGGGGCAGTGCCGGGGAGGTGGGACAGGTGTGTGGAGTTTAGTTAATGAGCTCTCTCTCTTCCTTCGTGATATAGTGAAGCCGGAGCTGAGAGTGGGGAGGAGTGTCATAGCGCAGCTGAAAGCTGCACGCGTGGGTGCTGAACCAAACGACAAGAAACTGTCAGTAGTGTGCCACGTAAATAAAGAGAAAATAAACACGGTCAGTGTTGTGGTCCTTGTCACAGTATTCTTTTCTTTGTAGCTCTTATTCTTAGTTTTAGATTCTCCTTGTGTTATAGTTAAGTTCTTTAGTTTTGGTTTAGTGACCATTCCTGCTTTCCTTGTATCCTGTTGTCAAGTTTGTTTGTTAGACGTCTGTTGTTCGTACTTCGTGTTTTACTTTGTTAGTCATCTCTTCTGTTTGGTGTTTAATTTTCCTTCCCCCATGATTTGTGATTATTCTGATTTAGTTGAGCTGTGTTTCCCAGGTGTTTCCTCACTGCCCATCACCCTACTGTGTATTTCTCATTCCTGTATTCCCCTTATTCTTTGTCAGTGCCTCAGTTCCTCTCACCCTAGCTTGTTCCTGAATGCTTCTTCTCAGTTTCCTGTGCTGTAGTTGCTAGCTTACTTTTTTAACTTTCACATTTTCCTCATTAGATTTGTGTTATGTTTTATGGACATTTTTTTAGGCTTACAAAACAGGTTGTATTCTGTTTATTGGGCACTTTTGTGTATCTGCCTTGTCTATGGACAATTTAGAATGACCATTAACCTAACATGCATGAAATTGGACTAGAAAGAAACTGGAACACCTGCAGGTAGACATGCAACTCTCCGCACAGAATCCATCTCATACTAATATATTGTTCTTGTTTTCCTTTTATGGAAGTTTCCGTGACCCCTTGTCTCTATATGTTCCTCCCTGAGCCTGGTTCAGCCACACGTCTGAATATTTAAGAGGTCTTCCTGTTAAAAGGGAGTTTTTCCTTCTCGCTGTAGGCAATCATTGTTTGAAATTCAGTTTAAGGCAGAGGCTCTTTTTTTCCCTCAATCTGTGTATGTCTGAATATCCCACTAAGATTTAATGCTGCATCACTCTTAAGAATGAAGATGAAACCCAAAGAGTGTGTAAACTTAAAACTTCAGATAACTGCATCTGACCACGTGATGCCCTGGTTAAGTCTTTAGGAAATCTTAAATTCTGAAATATCACCACTTGTGATTCTGTTATTCTGTTATACTCACATGTGCACACGGGCAACTGTTGAAATCGAGAAAAAGTCATCATTAAGCTATTTTAGCGCTTTCATTTGGAGAAAAGCTTTGTTGGTGGCCTGACACAGAAAAGCATGTGACTGTCTGCATGGATTTTTGGATTCGTCTACTGACGAAATGTATGTCATAGAGAGGAGCCAACTGGACCCTCGCTAGCTCGGGAGCACTTAAATTCTGACAGTTTGTCAAAGAGCTTACAGTCACCTGTGCTGAGGGTTGGTATATTTGAGCAGTTCTGCCAGCTGCAGCGGGTACTTGCAGATCTTCTGAACTGGAGTCAGCAAAAAACCATCCAAAGATATGTCAATCATCTTCTGAAGCAGTCGGCAAGCCTCAAAGAAGAATACATACTTGTTGACCTTCATCAACTTGGAGAGTTGGATGCAGGCATTGGGGTGGTTGTTGCAATACTCTGAATAGATCTGGAAATCTGTTTGCTGAACACAGACAACAACAAGTCGGGCTAGAGGTGAGAGAATGGTGTGGGAAGAGTGTTTAATATGTGACTGAAAACACCTCTCAGACCTGTCATGAAACATCATAAAGCATTTTCAATTAATCAGGCAAAAAAATGTACGTGTAATATAAGCACTATGAAATGGACAACTCAGAAGGACTGAAAGCAGAAGTGTGTGTGTGGGTTAACTGGTTTTCTAAAGGTTTTAAGAAAACCAGTTGAAGATTTTTTGTTGTTTTTTGATTCAGCTTACATGTTCAAGGAAGCAGCAACCAATCTCACTCAGATGTGGCTGCTCCTTGTTGAACTTCTGCTCGAGACCTTTGAGGAACTTCCTTTGGAATCGGTAGATCTCTTCGATATTCCCAAAGATGGTACGAAGCTGCTCTTCAGTGAACATGTCTGTCCTTTTGCGGCACTGTTTGATGTAACCCTGAGGGGCAGAGACAGGAGGAAAACCTGCTGATTTTAGATGTCAAACATACACAGAGCACAATGTGTTCACAGACTAACTGTTCTCTCTCATTTTTCCACTTGGTTTGAATTTGGTCATTTGTACATTTCAGACTATCTCAGAGTTCAGGCCCAGATTTCCTGATGCTGGAGGACAGATTTCCAAAGTTCTTTTTCCTACATGCAGGTCAGGTTTGGGGGCCAAATAAAGGGACTTAGAATCACTGACAGGATCTTGCTGGGGGGCCTTGGGCGCTGGTGGAGAACGTCCAATGTGCTTTTTTGCTCAGCATGCTGCTGTCCAATGCAGCTTGGTCTTTGCTGTTGGTTGCAGCCACTTGGGGCCTCTGGGCTTATGTTGGTTCTCATTATGCGCATGCTCACCCCCCAATCAAAATGGGCCACAGTGTTATCATTTCAGTAGTAATAAGAATGAAGTTTATGAAGTTTAGGAGTATACTTGCCAACATTTAGATGTAAAATGTCCTTTGTGTAAGTGCAGATGGGTGTGAGAACTGGAAAAGTGGTTTTTAAAACTTGTTATGAAAGTGTATATGCAAAACTACTGCTATGTGAAATTAAACTGGTGAGATAAAGTATAACCGTTGGTGAATGTTTTGCTAATCAAAAACTGAACCCTTCTAAAAGAAGAACGTAGTGTAACTACATACCAGTGATGTTGCAAGTGATTTGGCGCAATATAAATACAACTGAATTGAAACTGAGCTGATGCTGGCATCATCACATTTTGAAAATTTCTTCAATACAATTTAATATTGTCCTGGAGATCAAATAAGGTCAAACTTTCCTAAAATGTCTTTTTGTATTTAAAAATTAATTGTGTTACTTTTGCTTTTATTGGCAAGATTTAGGCAATGAAACTGGTATATGGCAATTATAAGTAATGAAAACCTGAAATTCCATTTTAAGCAATAAATTACCCCCCAAAAAAATTATAATGTAAGTTAATTTAACAATCCATTTTCAAAAAAAGAATTAAATATCTATATAAATATATATA
>NW_005187774.1:276341-289991 GCF_000239375.1 Pundamilia nyererei | reverse complement strand
TTTTTTTGGGTTGTATGGAAGCCCCAAACGCAATTTCATTGTTCTTGACAATGACAATAAATAAATACTACTAATACTACTACTACAGGATTAATGTAAGAACTCTTTCAGCCTTCTAGCCAGGTACAGGTGTGGTCTGAAGCTTGCATACACGCTTCATGGGCATGAATGTTGTGGTCATTTTGGGCATTGATTTCTTTTAACTGTTCCTTTTCTTAGGGTGAAATGAGTGTACACATCTTTACTATATCCTGGGTCTGTTTACTCAGTGAGTTTAAGCTTTTTGGATTGTAGTTTTTCTTTTCTTTAAATCTCTTATTCTTGGTTTTCCTAGGGTTTGTATTTTTCCATGTACTTTTTCAGTTTCCTGTTTCTGGAATCGGATCTACTTTAGGCACTCATGTAATTAACACTCATCTTTACAGACACCTCCATGCATTTGAGTCCGCATGCTTCCACCACACTCTGCACAGCAGAATTTCAAGTTTTAATATATTTTTGATTTTTTTCTAATTCACACAGGGTCAAAAGTCTACATACAGCCCTACTAATATCTGGTAAAATATCTCTTAGTAAGGTGCACCTCAACCAGATGCTTTAGATATGCCTGAATGTTGTTGATGGCTAAGTCTGGCTGTATATTTGTCCACTCTTCTTAGCATAAGTGCTACAGTTCACTTAAATTAATTGGTTTCCTGGTATGGCCCTGGCTTTAAGCACAGTCTACAAACTTTTGAAAAGGATTAAAGTCAAGGCTTTGGAACGGCCAGAATTAATGGGCCATTTCTAAACAGCTGCAGATTCCAGGATTCAATTTCAGCTCAATTTTATTTATATAGCACCAAATACCATAACAGGATCAACAGCTCAAACTGTATGTAAGTACAAGTTAAACGGATAGAACAATTTGGTAGTATGTTCAGGAACAACCCAGGAGCCACCAAGATTAAAGCCTGCCGTTAACGGCTGTGTGTGCTATCATTTTGTGTTTTGACAGCGTCCACAGAATAAAAAATCACTGAGAAGCTAAAATCAAATTAAACTTAGAAGGAGATACATTATGGAAGAAGAAGAAACAGAGGAAGCGCTTTTCTACTCTCCTGGAGTACTCTATCCAACACGCCGCATTCACCCCATACACACAAGCACTATTATCTATACAGTGAGTGCTTTCTAACTATCATTCATACGCATTCATACTCCAATGGATGCATCGGAGAGCAAGTCGGGGTTAGTATCTTGCCCAAGGATATTTGGCATGCAAACTGGGGGAGCCAGGGATCAAACCACCAACCTTCCGGTCAGCAGCTGATCTGCTCTACCTCCTGAGCTACAGCCACCCCTCCCAGATGGGAGCAGTGTTACTGAGGAAAACTCTGAGGTGATCATCACGGTGCCTTGTATGCTCCACCAGGTTCACTGCGCCATCATGGCTTCAGGCTTGCAAAGACCATGCATAATTTTGCTCAGCCTCACATTTCTGCAGACACAACATAAATCCTGATGTATCAGCTGAGCATCCCTCCTCTCTGCTCACTTGTCTTTTGATTTAGATTTTAATGACACAGCAGGACCTCATCTGAATGTTAATAAAATATACAAATTATAATAGATAAAAATACATCTCTTAATGAGGTTTGTGCTGATGGAAAATGATGACAGAAGCTGACTGACAATAGCCAGTCAATGGGATTTTAAGTCGTTTCAACACTGGCTCATTAAACATCAGAATTGTAATAAACCGATTCTGCTTGTGACCTAACACATCTGCTAACACAGATGTATGTGTGTGTGCATAGACACATACACACACAGACACACAAAATCGTACCCACACTTCTGCTCTGACAGTAATGTGCCTGTATGGAGCAGTTACAAAGTTCCATTGCCACTGGAAAACATCAAACCAGGGGTGTCAAACATAAGGCCCGGGGCACAGAATTGGCCTGACAGTGTTGGCAAGGTTACTTTTAAAATATATTCCATTACAGAATACAGATTACATGCCCCAAAATGTATTCTGTAACGTATTCCGTTATGTTACTCAATGACAGTAACGTATTCTGAATACTTTGGATTACTTAATATATTATCATGCTTTTTACAACAACGTGAATGTACTATTGCTGTGTGATTTATTACTATTACTGAAGGTCCGCGACTCCGAACTGTAGTAAAGGGACCTCTGACTAATACGGCGGGGTCCCTGTCAGCTTGTAGCCGAAAACTAGCTTTACTTTGTTGTGTGGGTCAACTTTCTTGCGAGAGACAGAGAGAGGCGTTGAAAGGCTGCTCCAACAGAACTTATTGTTTCGGAGGAAAACACGAACACGGTGTACAGTCGAGTCTTAATAGCTTACTTACAACTGGGCTCGTCAGGCTCTCTTCTTGGCTGCAGTGGTTATTATTATATTTACATGCTTCCAGCTCCCGTTTTTCCTCGATGACAACTCGTACCTTTCCACTCCCCTTTTTCTCCCTCCTCGCGCTCACAGACCCATAACGTGTATGGCAGTCCATTCTCCCTGCAACACGGACTACACTGCTCATGATGCTACATTCTTGTAGCATTCTGCCTGTTAGCTTAGCACAACAACAACGAAAAGGCGCTCTCTCACCCAAGAAACACACAGTCGCAGAGAGAGAGAGGGAGAGAGCGTCGCCCTGTAACCATGGCAACCGTAACGCTGCCGCCTGGAACAACAGAACGTAGCTGTCAAACAAACCCAAACAGTCCTGACCCGCGACAAAATGAAACAGGAAAGTACTGCAGTGTAATCCATTTATTTCAACAAAGTAACTGTATTCTGAATACCACCTGTTTAAACGGTAACTGTAACGGAATACAGTTACTCATATTTTGTATTTTAAATACGTAACGGCGGTACATGTATTCTGTTACTCCCCAACACTGTGGCCTGAGCAAATACCCAAATCGGGCACATTGGATGACACTGGAAAATGCAAAGGAGGACATGAATTTTGAGCTTTTAATCAAATTTTCACAAGCATTACAGCTTAACTTACAGATAATTGGGTGATATGGTACTACAAGGTCATTAAGATAAGATGGGGCCTGATTATTTAAGACCTTGTATGTGAGGAGCAGGATTTTGAATTCTGGATTTAACAGGAAGCCAAAACAGGAGAAATCTGCTCTCTCTTTCTAGTCCCTGTCAGGACTCTTGCTGCAGCATTTTGGATTAGCTGAAGGCTTTTCAGTGAGTTTTTTGGACTTCCTGATAATAATGAATTACAGTCGTCCAGCCTGGAAGTAATAAATGCATGAACTAGTTTTTCAGCGTCACTCTGAGACAGGATATTTCTAATTTTAGAGATGTTGCACAAATGGAAGAAAGCAGTCTTACATATTTGTTTAATATGTGCATTGAAGGACATGTCCTAGTCAAAAATGACTCCAAGGTTCCTCACAGTGTTACTGGAGGCCAAGGTAATGCCATCCAGAGTAAGAATCTGGTTAGATACCATACTTTCTAAGCTTTTCAGGGCCGAGTACAATAACCTCAGTTTGATCTGAATTAAGAAGCAGAAAGTTAGCGGCCATCCAGGTCTTTATGTCTTTAAGACATTCCTGCAGTTTAACTCATTGGTGTGTGTTATCTGGCTTCATGGACAGATAGAGCTGGGTGTCATCTGCATAGCAGTGTAAATGTATGCTATGTCTTCTAATGATACTGCCTAAGGGAAGCATGTATAATGTAAACAGAATTGGTCCTAGCACTGAACCCTGTGGAACTCCATAATTAACCTCAGTGTGTGAAGAGGACCCTCCAGAGTGTGATTAAAGTGGTGGGTGGGTTCTTTTACATTTTGAGAGAGATTAATAACTAATAGCAGGTTAAATGCTGTGTTGAGGCTGTCATTTTTATCATCCCCACTTGGGGTACGCTCCCATAGGGCTTAAAATCTGGGACTCTCCACCAGCTGCTCTTAAAACCAAAGAAGCTTCTCTGATGAGGGGTGAAACGTCTTCAAGAAACTTTAGACACTTTTCTTTCCAAGCTCCTTAGACTACGATGACCTGAATGACTGAGAACCTTCACAGATACAGCCACATGGTTGTTAAAATCACCCACAATAATTGAATGAAGAAGAACCGCTCAGTGCATCATGGACCTAGACTTATTGTAGCATAACTAAAGGAGGAGTCAGGGTCATCTGATAGAGCCCTAAGTATACGCTTTATAAAAATGGAAAGTTTTAAGTCTGAAAGTAGAGAGGGTGGAGGAAGCTTGTGTTTGGGCAAACTTGTGTTTGGGCTGTGTGTTTTTGCCCTGGGTTTCTAGATCTAGGGACTGTCCAATGCTAAAATTTTAGGGAACACGAAAGTTATGGTGGAGAGTGGGTAGGCGGTTGCAGCTGCAGCTCACAATTACTGTCTCTGAAAAAGAATCTGAAGATGAGCTAGAGATTGTGGACAGGATGACAAGAAATCAGCTGACATCTGGAAAGCTGGAATGAAGAGGTGACAGAATACTACTGAATGAAGCATAGACTAAACTCACTAACAGGAAAACCACTTTATCACTGAGTGGGTGAAATGAATAAATACCACCCGCTCAATGAGGGGATGCTGATTAGGTATGAGGGGAAGAATTTAACTCCACAACTCCACTCCTTAGAAGGAAACAACAGCTCCAACACATAACAAAAAAGAACCTAAAAATACCCTGGCCATGATAGTACCCCCCCACCCCACCCCAACGGTTGCCACCAGGCGGCTACCTGGCTTGCCTGGATGAGCCCTATGAAGGTCTATAAAAGGATCCATAATGAAAGACTGGGGGATCCAGAATCTTTCCTCCAGGCTATAGCCCTCTCAGTCCACCAGAAACTGAAGACCCCCACCCCGCTGCCAGACATCCAGAATGTTGTGAATGGATAAGAATTGGACAATTGTCCACCAACTGGGTGAGGTGAGGAGACTTGGTATGAGTCACAGTACGCTGGAAGAAATGGTCTTAATCTGGGAGACATTGAACGAGGGATGTATCATAGCTGCTGGAAGCTTTAAGCAGATTGCAGACAGGTTGATAATGTGCACAATTTCAAATGGGTCGATAAATCGACTGCATAGGACAGAGCCGGGGTCCTATGCTGATCAGCCAAGCAGAAGTTTTGTTCGGCAGACCTCCACAGTGCAGTTTGACGCCAAAATGCGACTGCAGTGGCGCATGTGGTGATGAATTGATGGGACTGCGAGAAGAAGAAGAAGAAGAAAAGGCGGCTGATAACCTAAAGATGCCGCAAACGGTGAGAGCCCATGGCAGAGGAGGTGAACATGTTGGGCACATACTCAACTCAACTAAGTAGCTAACAGTTGATGGAAGAAAGGTGCAATTGGTCAGACCCATGCCAGAATTATGCCATCTAAGCTAAACTCACTTTACCTGGTCCATTATTTATCAAATCAACATTCCCACTATAACACAAGATGGAGGCAGAATTGTTGTGGGTGCTGATGTTCATTGCTCGGGTGCAACCTGGCATGAGAGGCAGTCAGGTTTAACATTTCAGGCCCTGGGGCAATATTTCTGTTTTTTTGAAGAGATGATACATTTTTGGTGATCTGTCCAAATGAGGGAGGCTGTTCTGTCCCCTCCAACCAATGCTACCATTCCTCTAATGCAACTGGGAAAAGTCAGTGGGAGAGAAATGTGCAATGGTCGATTCAAACAGCCAAATCAGCTAGCTCATCTAAAGACCTAGTCTTTCCTCATTGGCAAGTTTGTCCTTTAGACGCCTTATCACTTTACCCCAAATCTTAAATACCGCCCACTCAACAAGGGGTTAATGATCAGAAGCCAAAGAATCCACAACACCTCAAGGCAGACCCCCTGGAAACAACAGCTCCACCACACAACTAAAAACAGACAGAAAAATACCCTGGCCATGACTTTATCTTTACATTTAAGAGTTATATACCAGAGAGTCTAGTAGTTCTGATTTGTGGCTTTCTTTTTTAGAGTAGCCACAGGATCAAGAGCTGTACGCAGTGAAGATGTAAAACTACTAACAGGATAATCGGATTCTGTGGGAGTAGAGTTAAGGTAGCTGCTCTCCCGTGTTGGGACATTGGAGAAGATAAGGTTGAGGAATGATATCCTTAAACTTCGTTACAGCACTTTCAAAAGTGTGATGAGGTGTATTCCCCAGTACTCTGCAAATCATTGCTGTACATTTAAACGATCAGAAATGATCAGACAAAAGAGTGATTACATTTCAATGTTCAGTTTCTATGTCATTTGTCAGAAAAAAAGATCTAGAGTTGATTAAAGTGGTGGGTGTGTTGTTTTACATTTTGAGATGAGCCAGTTGGCTCTAATAATGGTTTACTCTATTATTAGAGTCAACTGGCTCATGGTGTGTTGAGTCTGTCATTTTCAATATGGATGTTCAACTCACCCACAATAATTATTTTATTTGAGCTGAGTAATTAATGAGTCGAGCACTAAACTCTGAGTAGGGACAGGCTGACGATAAATAACAACAAATAAAACCATTTTTCAGTTTTCCAGTTAGGAAAGGCTAAGCACCAAGCTTTCAAATCCTTTAAAACTCTGTGTGGGTCTTTGGTTGATTAATAAGCTGGAGTGGAAGATTGCTGCCACTCTCCCTCCTCAGCCTGTGCTTCAAGGATTGACACAAAGTAAGATTCGGGGGTGTTGATTCATTTAAACTAACATAATCATCCTGCTGTGCAGAGTAAATCAATGTGTTCATCAATAAATAATTTATGTACTAATCCGGTTGTTCAGTCTGACGTCACTAGCCGTGTCTGGGCCTAAACTCCGCTGCAGGTCCATATATCAAACGATCACTATGGCATTACTGAGAGTTGAAAAACTGTCTAAAGTCTTTCATCTTTAATAAAATGATCAGCGTTCTGCTCTACCAGGTGTAACAATTGAGTTTAACATCCAGGCATCCATGAAAACGGAATTTATGACATTTAACGGAGTTAGAAGTTAGCAGGAAGTTAGCTCGCTAGCTTCTATCTAAATACAATATAGCATGTCCTGACTGCGGGGTTTTGGAAACAAATGCAAACGTACAGCTCTGCTATCACTTCCAGCATAAATGAAGACAGAAAACTAAACAGCAGTGACGTTTGTAGGGTTACTGAAGTTGGGCTAGCTGGTATATAATGATTTGCTACGTGACCGCTAGCGACACAGCTATGTTAGCATAATATAAACAAGCTAACTTTTTTTCCACTCGATAAAAGTTAACGTGAGTGTTCTCGGTGGTCAGGAACAAATGTAATCGCATGGCAGGATGCTGTAAAAGGACCAAACTTCAGCCAGGAGAACAACTGAGATAATCCATCCACAATACCAGGTTAGTCATTCATATACTGCTGCATGGGCTGGGCTGTAGTTACATCCTAAGGTTTTAAAAACTGAGCTTAAATAAATGATTAGCGGTAATAAAAGCAGAGGGAGGTCAACAGCGATCACTGACTGTTTTAGGAGCTTTTTGAGATCAAATAGAAGAAAATACATTAAACATGTTAACAACACAAAAGCCATATTAAACGCAGACTACTTTAGGCCCGGAAGTAGGATTCGTCGTGTCATCACTGAACAACCGGATAGGCACTAAGCCACATTTCACAGTTTTATTAGATTTTGCATTAGTGGATACTGTGCTGCTCTTTCTTTGTTTTATGTTCAAATCATTGTTGCTGGGTTTGGGTGGTCATGGAGTAGACACAGTCCCTAAGACGATGAGGTTCCGTTCAATTTTATTTATGCAGCGCCAAATCACAACAACAGTGTCCTCAGGATGCTTTATACTGTAAGGTAAAGACCCTACAATAATACAAAGAAAACCCCATATAACCCCTTATGCGCAAGCACTTTGGCGACAGTGGGAAGGAAGAACTCCCTTTTAACAGGAAGAAACCTCCGGCAGAACCAGGCTCAGGGAGGGGTGAGACACATTGTAGGGTTTTGGATAAAATGGCCTGTATTTGTATACATGTCCCTAAGGACCCCAAAGCGCTTTACACATGCAGTCATCCACACACTGGTGATGGCAGCTACATTGTAGCCACAGCCACCCTGGGGCGCACTGACAGAGCCCCACCTACTGGGGGCCCTCTGACCACCACCAGTAGACAACAGGTGAAGTGTCTTGCCCAAGGACACAACAACCGAGACTCGGCAACCTTCCAATTACAAGGCGAAGTCCCAACTCTTGAGCCACGATCGCCCGAAATAAAAGAAGGAGAGAAGCTGCAGAGAGGCATTAAAGACTGCAAGTGTGCTGGTTTACTGTTGCTTGAGGAGAGCTATGGCTGTCCTGCTTTGGCCTCACATACTACAGGGCCGGGCCAGTTCTGGGTTTTTCAAGGGTGCCGAGCTGGGTCTGTTCACATCCCTGATTTAAACTGTTTAGCTGATATCTTTCCACTTGGTAAACAGAATGCTGGAAATATAAACTTGGATTTTATTTATTTACCAATAAATACTCTTCTTTTGAACCTGACTCTGTTCAACAATTTCTGTTCTAAAAAGTATAAAAATAAAAACTTCAAATTAAAAGAAAACAATTAAGACATAAGCTACAACTATTAAATTATCTGAGAATGTTAACTGTATCATTTAACCAGCTTTGAAACACTTAGAATAGAACTCACTCAAAGTGCTCACTGAAAATAAGAAGTAAAAAGAGCCACTTAAACCTTCTTATTTCATTTTGTATTACCTTGGTGATCTAATGTCCATCCACTTATTTTCATTTATGATGGTGGAAACCATTAGATTGATTTTGCTTTATAAGACCACATTTTACTTTGATGCAGGAGTCTCCTCCAGGCTTTGAGTAACATTCTCATAGTCATGAATGTAGGGAATTAGCTGTGTGTCTCATCATCAACGTGATTTCTGAGAAAATCATTGGTGAGTATGTTTGGAGTCTGGGGGTGCATTTTAATGTCACCATCTTGGCTCATGAAACCAGTGAAGGAAAGGTCTGAACTGGAATTTGAGGACACTGTGTTACTGTGGCAACCTGTCAATCATAAAGCAGCCATTGATAAATAAATACTTAAGAAGATGTTAAACTCCTTACCAAAACCATGAATTCAACAATGAACGGTGTGACACTTTTCTGCTCAGTCTTACACAGTGATGGCACGAGGCCCTTCTGCAGAATCTACTTTATCAATTCAGCACAATAACAACATAAATGTTGCTCTATTGTTAACACAATATTAACAACGTTAACAACTTTTTTTGCAATAAATACATAATAATTAAAAACAAACAAAAAAGAATGACACAAGTTTCCTCCCAGCAAAACAATCTCAAATCCACTGTTGGATTGCAGTGGAGGCTGGAGTCACAGAAACTGTCTGCAGCACAGATCATTAGTGTAACCATGGTGTTTTTCAGGCTTTGTATATGTCTATTAAACACACATCATCCGTCCCTTTACCCTCCTGCTGATTGTACCTGTGTTCTGCTGCTGCCATGCTGGAAGCCCATCAGTCCAAACAACACAGCGCTCCTCTGTTCTTCTGTTTGTACTTCACCTGGTCTCCTCCTCCATCTAGGAGTCTTAGTTTGTGTCTATGACAGAGAGTGTTGGTCTGTGTGCGCTCTACTGGAAGGCCAGTAGGAACATGAGAACTACATTGATGATTATCAGCAACATCATGATGATGAACACCACCACCTTCTGGGTCTCTGGGGGTAGGTTGCAGCGCAGCATAGTGTTTAAGAATCCCATCCTCTGCCTGCTCCACCTCCCTGAACCACCGCCACGAGCCATCAGTTCCCTAGCTTCTTCCTCTTCCTCCTCAGCACCACCTCCCCTCCCCCGTCTTCTCTCCCTCAACACCAAGCCTCCACACCACACCGCGTCACCTCGTCCTCCTTCTCGACTATCGATGTCAGTATCCTCTCGGGCTGCTTTCTTCCTCCGCTCAGCTCCAGCGGTGTCCTCCTCTGTTTTTCCTGCCACTTTGCTAATTTGCCAGCGTTGACCCGGCCTGCCTGTGGAGGCTGGGTGCCTACCTGTGTCAGCGTCTGCGTAAAGCTTTGGGAAGATATCTGTGTATTACGTGCTGAGCATGGACCCCCCCTCCTCCTCTTTTACTCCCTTTCTTTTCTTTGAGGAAAAAGCACCTCCCCTCCTCCTCTCTCTGTCTTCTTTGTATCCACCACTTCTGTCTTTTTTCCTTCTGGCTCTTCTCTCTTTTAGTCAGGATATCAGGATGAAAGACAGCCAGTGGGTTGCTGCACCGCTCCGATACGTGATCATGGCTCGTCCTTTTTCCGTCTGTCCGCTTGTTTTCCAGAGCGTTCTTTTCTGTAGCCTACATAAACTCTTTTTTCTACCTCTTAAACCAAATGGCCATTTGGAGCTGGCTTGTTGTATCTGTGCTCGTCTTTTCTCTCCATTAAGAGCTCCTTCTAAAATGGTGCTCAGTGCTCTGCCTGGAGCTGTGCTACCTCAACCATCTAACTACTAGGATCAACCTTGTTTCCTTTATTCTCCCCTTCCTTCCCTTCCCTTTTATATTGTGCCCACCCTTGCATAAGCTGGCAGCCAATCAGAATGCGGAGTGTGTCAGCATATCCTAGATACCACAGTAGTTGAGGCAAGCACATTGTAACCCATTGGAGGGCAGCAAAGAGGGGGGCAGGGTATTTGGCAGAGAGGGACGGAGGAGGGGGTACAGTGAAGACTGATCTGGAGAGAACTGATGCGTGTGTGTGTGCACATGTACGGGGCATCGTATCTATTTCTGCAGGATTCAACGTAATAGCAAAGCAACAACAGTTATAAAGGACCTGAATGAAATGTGATCAGAAGAATGTCATTAAGATAACAACAACATTTCTTTCACAATGATTCAGTGTTTGTAGTACTGGGCACCAGTGGCACCCCTACTGAAACCCAAATCTTTTACTACATAGTTGCTTTCACAAGGTGGGACCAGAGCTTCCACTCAATAATCCATATCTCCTCCACACATCTCAGTTTTTCACACTCTCCTCTACTAATCCCATCTATCAGGCATAAGAGCTGCGACCTATTATAATTATGTGACCCGTGGGAGGTAGCCATTTCAATAGGATGGAGCTGTAGGCATACAGTCAGTTCACAAGGGGTTAATGTTCATACAAAATAAGATTAAACATGTAACGGTAGCACCTAAAAACAATTAAAAGCTTTACTTTATTAAATACGTTTAAAACTATAAAATTGTATGATTGTACGTGGGAGACAGGATAAGCAATGTGGGGAACCTGTGAAAAATAATCAACGTTTGACACATGTTAAAAGAGATGGCAACTCACACTGAACACTAACTGGGCAAAACAATATAAAAAGGAAAATCTTCAGTGCTGTCTCCACTCAAGCTCACCACAGTGCATGCAAAAGCAGCCAGAAAAAAAACACAGTTTCCACGCAGCGCCTTCACTGTCTGCAACGATATAAACAAGTAATCCACTCTAAAATACAATCAATCCCTGCATTGGTGCCTACTGATACAGTGAAATAAAACAAACACACAGAACACCGACAGCCGCAGCCGTCACAATAATCTTCAGCTCTTCGCTGTTGAGTTACACCAGTCTAAACACATTAAAATAAACACTGGTGCATCAGGACCTCGGCCCTGCAGCCAGAAATCCACCCAGGCAAAGCAGCAGCTTGGCACTCTGTAAATGAAAACAGGACATCACTTACACTGAACAGTCGACCGCAGCAGGAATATCCCTCCCGCCTGGCTTCATATGTATTGTTCAGTTACCTGTTCACAAGTTCGAGTCACACCCTCGTATCGGCAGGTGGTGGCGGAGTCCACTACATGTTTCTCCGCAGGAATAAAACAATGTTTTCCTCCTACAATGGCACATATAACTTTAACCTTCCGCCAAATCACCAAAATGCAAGCAGGTAGGGTGACCTACCGCTCCAACCGAAGGCTATGGGACCCACATCAAGCTGTCATAAACAGTTAAAAGTGGCAAATAGCACAGCTTGGAACAGGCACTCACACAGCTCCAGGTTCACTCACCTGTGCTTATAAAAGGGAAAAACCCAGCTCCGCCTTCCAGGAGAGGTTCCCAGTCTCAGGTCTCACCTGTCACATTTAGTATCATTAGCATCACTGAACTATCAATCAACCTTACACATCCATTACTATTATGGATATTTCTTCATGTATTTTCATTGTCAGTAAGTCAACGTAACAAAAAATGAAATATTCCCAGACTGTCTTGATTGCTTCTAAAAACAGTTTACAGATGCGAAGGATGCAGGATGGATTCTCCACATAATTCTTAATGATGGGATGTTTTTTTTCTTGCTCTCAAATGCCTAACCCAATGCAGTGCTTTCATCTAGGTCCGGAGAGGAGAAAAAAACAGTCATGAGAGAACTGGGGTCAACATCAGCAGCATCGTGGTATTCATTCTCCATTCTTTTAGGCAATAATATTATGTAATGGAAGAGAACAAGGCAGTGTCATGACAATTGGTTCCTGCAGCAATAATAAAGAGTAGGGATGGTTAGCCAGTTTGCTAGCTAACTACACAGCATACATGTGAAACTGAATTCTATATCATGTCCAAATCAACATCAGTCATTCTGTGGTAGAGGGCGTGTCTAAGCACTGTTTAGGCTTTTGTTAGTTCACATACAACACTGAAGAATGAACAACAGATTGCTCAAAGCCGTGTATTTAACGGCCACGGGTGTCAGCAGTGGTTTGGGATCATTTATGCTGAGCAATTAAAAAAAAAAAAACGTATGAAATGCCAAGTAGGTGCTGCACATTGAGACCAACTTGAAATCTGATATATGTGAAAAAGTGTTTGCCCACTTCCTGAATTCTTTGTTTAATGATCTGAAACACATAAGTGTGATAAACATGCAAAAAACAAACTTTAATATTAGAGAAAGACAATGCAAGTAAATACAAAATGCAGTTTTTGAACAATGATTTCATTTCTTAAGAGAAAAACACTATTGTAATCTGGCACTCTGCTGAAACTATAATTGCCCCCTTAATAAATCATGTATTAACTGTGATTAACAACAGTTTTTGGATAACTGAGTTCAATTTTACTACCCACATCCATGGCTAATTACTGTCATATCTGTTAAATCATGACACCACTTCAATAGTACCTGTCTGACAACGTGAATTTGGTTGCAACATCAACATATCATGCCACAATGTAGAGAAAAGTCATTGATATCTATCACTCTGGAATAGGGATGGGTACCAATATCCACAAAAACGGTAGTAACCAGACCGAAAAGCAGCGCACATTTCGGTGCTTTTTTTTCCTGAGATGTCATACACTTTGGATTCCAGCCAATCATTTTACCTTTCCGAGGATAGTAGGCGGGCCCAGGTACGTACGTTCTTTTAGAGCAGAGCTACAGATTAAAAATGCCCAAGGCGAAGTGGTCAAAGTCTGGCTGTACTTCACAGCAAAAGATGCAAACTCAGCAGCAACAAGTGCTTTAAGCTGATACTGTGATACTGTCAAAGGAGGTAACACCTCGACTCTGATGAAACACCTGGCGACGCATAGAGTTTTTGTAAAAGCCAAGAAATGCACCGTATTTGATAGCTTGCTGCGAGACCTCACACCG
>NW_005187774.1:270997-275967 GCF_000239375.1 Pundamilia nyererei | reverse complement strand
TTAGAAAACACTGGAATGCAATAAAATAAAATAAAATGCTATATACAATAGAATAAAATAGAATAGAATAGAATAATATATACAATAGAATAAAATAGAAATACAAATGCTATATACAACTGAGTAAGAAAATACAAAAGTACAACTTCGTCAGAAGAAGAAGAATTGCACATATAGCAGTGTTATTGCACGTGTGAGGGTTTGATCAGCTGCAAAAGTCTTTGTAGGCTGACATTGTTATCTTTTTACAAAAAAAACAGCTAAACATGAGAGGGTTTTGGACAAAGTTTGTGTTTTCCATTGTTTAAGCAGTGGTTCCAACCAAAGGAGGTATGTTGTATCAACAGAAAAGGCTAACTTGGTTATCATTTTGCAGAAAAAAGGAGACTTCTAAAAATAAAAACATAAGAGGTTTTTGGACAAAGTTTGTGTTCTCCATTCTTTAAGCACCAGTTCGAGCACCGGCACCGTTTCAAAAGTACCAGTGTCGCACTGGCATTGGATAAAACCTAAACGATACCCAACCCTACTCTGGAAAGGTTTACAAAGGTATTCCTAAGGCTCTGGGACTTCAGAGAACCACAGTGATTATCCACAAATGGAGAAAACTTGGAACAGTGGTGAACCACACAAGTGGCTGGCCTATCAAGTGCATATCAAAGACTCATCCAGGAGGCTACAAAAGAACAACATCACTGTAGACCTGTCAGTGCTCGTCTTTCAACAATAAGAAACAGACTGGACAAAAATGGCATCCATATATGACTTCCAAGGAAAAATAAACACTCCTGACCAAAAAGAACATGAAGACTCAGCTCACTTTTGCCAGAAAACACCTTGATGGTCCCCAAAAAAATATCCTGTCGACTGACGAGACTAAAGTTTGAACTGTTTTGGAGGGTTTGTGTCCCGTCACATCTGGCAAAAAACTAACATAGTAAAAAGAACGTCATACCAGTTTCTTTGGGGTAGCTCACCGCATCGTTTAAGTATTAAGAAACTTCAAGCGAGTGCAAAGCAAGGAGGTTTTTCATTGCCTAATTTCCAATGGTATTATTGGGTGATGAACGTGAAACAACTTAGGGCTTGGTTACCTACTGCACCAGTTAAACCCATCTGGTCCTATATAGAGACGGAAGTTAATGGCGGTATTTCTCCTTGGAGGGAGCTGTTTGATACCAGTCATAAAACTATCCATCCTATAATTGCAAATGCGAAGACATTGTGGTGTAAATTACATAGGGCAGGTCGCTGGGACTTTATTAAATCACCTTCGGCAACCTTATGGGGGAATAAAAGAATTTTAATTGGAGGGACATCGGTTGACTGGTAACAGTGGCGTAAGGCAGGCATCCTTAATGTGTCAGATTTATTTGACTGTGGGACCAAATGTTTTTTAAGCTTTGATAAAATTGTGGAGTTATATAAGTTGAAGCGTAATCAGTTCTGGAGATATGTCCAAATACATAGTTCATTATCGAAGTGGCTGGGAACCCCCTTGAGTTGTCCTGTGGGCAGCCCTGTGGAAGTCCTGCTCTCAAGATCACCCTTCGGTAAAGGTGAAAAACTTTATGCACAACTCAAAATCAGGACTCATGTAAGCTTTTATGTCAAATATCTTTTTACATCTGTTTTCCCTCCAAGTTGGTTGAGTTCATAACTTTTATGGACCCTAACATTCAATAAATGAAAAGAAACGTAAGTGTTTTCTTTTTCCTAACACTCTCTGACTTGGCAGGCGATCCCCCTGCTGACATGACTCTTACTACTCCAGGGTCAGGTTTATGTCAAACTGTAGTCCTCTGCCGAGGATGAACTCTTTTTGTTTTTAGTTTGGTATCAACCCCACCCTACATTTGGTCAAGGACATCTATCTTTCACACAGATCAATTGAGAGTAGATATATAATTCTTCTGACCTTGGTGGTCACAAGATGGTGCTAGAGATTACAGTTCCATGTTGCTTACCTCATTGATGGCAAGTTGCTCTCCTCCGCCTCCTCCTGGGTGTCCATAACGATGTCCAGATCCTCGAAATTCATCATAGAGGAGGTCCTCTTCACTGCTCAGGTCATCCCCAAACGCTGACTTTTCAAATGTGCCATCAGGAGCGACTGCAGCTGAGTCAGGAAAAGAAAGAAAAGGAAACAGATATCTTCACATGTGTTTGTAATTTGATTACATTAGATTTATAATCAAGTATATCTTTGTATTTTTATGCCAGTTTTCTAAACACTAAAATACAAAATAATGCACAGATGACAGGCAGACATTTTATAGGTTAAGCAGCCCAGTGTAATGTTATGTGAGGGTTAAGTATTTTAGCACCTCCTAGTGGTTTGCATGGAAACTGCGGTCAGGTGAATGTGCTGTGGCTTTACTCGCATTCCTTCCTGTTGGATGTTTAGGGTCACATGAGCACGGTAATACAGGAACCATTTTAGTATTAGGAATTGCACAATGAGGTGTACCATTAGTCTCTCTGTTTAATCCTTCAACATCCACCTGTGAGAAGGACAAGCTGTGTCCTTTCACAGATTCTGGAAAAGAAGAATGTCCACCAGTGAAGACAGTAAACAATCCTTTACTTTGCTTCCATGTCTGAGTCGTCATTCAACGCTTTCATTGCCTACTGCATATGTTTAGCTGTCTGTCAATTCGTGTAGAGCCACGCACGCACGAGACAGAATACTCAGTAAGTCCAACACACGCCGGCTGCACAATCAGCTGGCAGAGTTGTTCACAAGATGCAATCAGGGATATTTCATCCGCTAATCATTCTCTCTTTTGCCAAACAGTTCACAACGTAACAGGTTAATACATCACAGCACAAACATACCTGCATTACTTACTGAAATGCAGTCGGCAACCCTGACAACCTCACACTCTTCTTCACTTACATTTGGGCTTCACCTTTATTCCTCACTTAATATGAAGGAAACCAGTCAGTCAAAATCAGGTCTCCAAAAAGTCTGCCGTCTCTTTCTCAGAGTTCCTTTTTTCAAAACTTGATTCCTTAACATAAAACATCACTGTTGCATCCTGGGGCAGCAAACATGATCCCCTCAAACCGATTTTTCATTTTACTGTCCTTATGTTCCACTGAGTTACTGCTTCTGTTAAAAACTAATGTAAATTACTGCTCCCAACCAGCCTGTTGACTGAATGTTCTGCACTGGCACAGCACGGCACTAAGATGTTCCAAAAACTTAAATCCACACAGCGTTACATCTGTGTCAGGACTCTGATGTACATAAGCCTGTAAAGTGTTTCATGTCCACTTCAAGAACAGCAGTTCAATAACAGCAAAAGTCTCTTTTTCATTCTCTATCACTGGAAACTAAAGAATTTGGGATTTTAAACATTCATGCACAGATTTGATTGCTTTTGTAATTTTTTGTGATAGTTTGAATAATTGAAAAAGGGTTAAACTAGATAAAGTAAATAAAGTAAATAAAGTAAATAAAGTACCACATCAGCTTTAAAAATAAAATCAAAACACGTCTGATCCATATCTGCAGTGCTGCAGGAAGGTATTTAGCCCCCTTCCTGATGTCTTAATTATATCTGGGGTTTAAATAAATATCAAGTGTTAACATCACGTGACTTTTTTAAACTGCATTTTGTTCATCTAAATCTTCAGAGTATTAGTAAAGAAAGTGAAATGAAACGAGTGAGTATATACCTGCTGATACTCACGCACTGTGGCCTCACTACTGTACTGGGAGTATAATACTTCATCGGTCCAGTCAGTCATGTTTAACCACGGCCTGCTATAACGATTGGTGGTCATTCTGGTCTGTGACATCAGCACTACATGAGAACCACTGACCATGACACAGCATCTAGCTCTTATTTAAACCAGCTTTCTTTCTCATCATCCTACCTCCCATCCATCCTTTGAAGTGTCTGAACTCACATTTGTGAACACCTAGCTGACGGGCTAAAAATACTTATGCTGTCACACCTCATCATAGGCGTCACCCTTGGTTGCCTTGCCAACAGCTCTGTCTCCTTGGTGACAAGTCACTGTGGAGACAGAGAGATGTCCATAAAGAAAGATCCTCTCCCCTCCTCTCCCCCCCCCCACCCGTCCACACACACACACACACACACACACACACACACACACACACACACACCCACACACTCCTCATTCAAAGTCATTACAGAATTTAGTTATTAAAATGAATTAGATTTTCTTTGGTACCTTTGTTCCTCACTGACACTGACACACACTTATCTATGGTACAAGGCCAAGCACACCAAGCTACTTCTCTATTAGGATTACACCAGCATCATACACATTATGTAACGCTATATAATGCAACACCACTATCACTGCCAGCATCAAGAAGAGACGTTGCAGGTGTTGCTCTGATGGGGGCAGTGTAGGACACCCTGACTGGTGATGCAGTAGAGAGATAAGAGAGCTCCAGGTATTAGCTGGCCTTTGTTTATGTGCACAGAGCTCCTGCAGTCTGAGTAACAGAAGCATGGAGGAAGAGAAAGGAGGGATAAAATATCCATTTGCAATGCTAAGTAAACTGGTAGGAAAGGCTTTTTTAAAGTCATACACTCACCATCCATCCATCCATTCTCTGCCACTTATCCATATAAGGATACCTCTGATGCCTCTACTGTACATAACAGTAGATGCAGGATGCTAGCAGGCAGTGCATAGAATGCTATAACCAGGTTGCTGGCGTAATATACAGGAACATTTGTGCAGAGCATGGCCTGGAAGTCACAAGCTCAGATACGTCCTGGGGTATGAATGACCGAGCTAAGATCCTGTGGGATGGCTAACAAACCAGACATAGTAGTGGTGGACAAGGAGAGGAAGACGGCCGTAGTGAAAATCTGGAAAATAATTGTTTATTCTGGATTAAAAAGCAGATCATATATGAAACAGATCATTTATAAAGTGTAAATAAGTGATTAAGAAAGCATTTTCATGTACCTATATAT
>NW_005187774.1:264747-270976 GCF_000239375.1 Pundamilia nyererei | reverse complement strand
GAGAGAGAGAGAGAGAGAGAGAGAGAGAGAGAGAGAGAGAGAGAGAGGGAGGAGATCTGGGAAAGTGTATGTCAGGAATAACTGCTGGAACTGTTTCTTGGTGAGTTTAGCTGAGCTAGCGTGACTAGCTAGCCTTATAGTGAAAAAGGTAGAGTACTGAACTGCTGTACCAAAAATAGTGTGGCCGTATTTTGGGAATTCCTATTTTATTTTCATTATGGCCATTAAATATTTTATGGTCATTGATTTAAAGATTCCAAGCAAATGATTGTCTGATCACCTCTTTACCCCAAAGATTATCATTGAATGAGAAGAAGAAAGAGATCAGAGTGCTTCTTTCACTTCAGCAGACCTGGATTGAAACGATCTCTCTTACTATCTGTACTATTTAGTAGTAAAAGTGTTCATTGGAGGTCATCTTGTCTGTTTCAGCTCACCGACCGGCTCTTCAGGCGGTCCACAGTCCAGACCACCATCTTCTTCACCAATGTGTCATCTCACCACCTAAACCAGTCTTAGCTGGATCTAGCCCCCCTGCTGGTCTGCGCTGGCTCAGCCACCACCTCTCCATAGATGCTCGAGTCAGCTGACCCAGTATTGTTTCATTTCTTTTCCTCTGTAAATAAACCTTTTAGCTCGGGATGTGCATGTCTCAGTGATCTGCTACTTGTACTGGAGCCTTTCCAGTTGACCTTTGTCACCTACCTGTGCACTGACCCCTGACCTACCCCATTGTTCCCTCCTCACCCACTTTATCACCATTTTAAAACTGCTATAGCATCAAGACTTTCTTACACTTTAAACTGTTTGGATCCAAACTGTGCTTCCAGCTCTCAGCATTACAACACACAAAGTCGAGCAATGTCATATTACCACTATGCATTAAAAATGTATAGTGGTAATATTATGCAATATTGATTTGTTTGTGATACTTAATGAGCTCATTGTTGCTGTGGATACCATCACTCTCTCCCACACAGCTTAAAAACTGTGGACTCAGCGGTAAAAGCTAAAAACTTGCATTATGTTTAAGCAGTTTGGTTTTTAAAAAGTTTGTAATATTTATTGAAAGGTGCTCTATAAATAACATTTCAGTTACTTTTACTGAATAATAAGAAGACAGATTACTCTACCCCAAATATAGATCAAAATGAGGAACAGATGGCTTGTGTGCAATAAATGGGTATATACAGAAAACCAGAGGTCAGCCAGAGGTCAGCCAGCTGACTGTTAGCTAACAGAGCCCCCCCTCCTTTTTTATCTAGTTTCCACTATAAACACGTTCATTTCTTTTGTTCCAAACCTCATCATCCATTGAAATATAAAAACTAAAAGTTATGTTTTGAAAATGTAAAATAAATGATAAAACTTTCAGTTTGACCTTTCAGACGTTTCCCACTGCACCCTGCACCAAAACTATTTCCAGTCAACAGTTCATCATTCAATCCAACAATCTACGATATATTTAAAGTGTCTTGGAGCAGTGTTAGCTTGATGGATGTGCATGGGTGTGTAACTTATCAGCTGTGTGGGCTGAGTCTTGTGGGAGCTGGAGTGTTGTCCTTGGAATTTTGGTACAGGGTTGAATTCCTTTTTAAGTTTAAGGTTTTCCTATTTGGTTGTTAGTTTTTGTTGCTTCTGTTGAAAGCATCACATGCTCTCAGAGTTACACCAGGATAAAAAAAGACTGATGTTTGGATTTCAGAGTTTTCATGAACTCTTTGGTTTATTTGGGGCAGTCAGAGAAACTGTTCTAATCAAACAGACATGTCTGGCTTGTCAGATTATTCCATGAAGTAGAAATGACTTCTGCATATTCTGAAGTTACACTCTGTTAGAAATTATGCTGTCATGAAGTTTGCAATGTCCAGTTTTAGTAACATACTCTGCTTGTGTGTTATTTTACATGGTTAAGAGGTGACACCATGCAGATGAAGTATGGCAGCTGAACAACAAGCACGAAAATGAGAAAAGCTAAAGTTTGGGAAAACACAAAGATAATTATTTTTATTACAACTTTCTGTCAGTGATTCCTAGAATACAGTTTACATTTGTTAAAATACAAGTAAATTGTAGTGAAACTAATGTTAACACGTGTATCATATTTAACAAATTGTGTTATTAAAGTGTTTTTCTATTTGTTGTTTGTCAGGGTACAGATGGTTCCTGCGTGGTTTATTCCCTACATTCAAAATGAGGGGTCATATGATGATGATGATGGTGATGCTTTGACTGAACAATAACAAGAAACAATAAAGAAAATATATACAACATGTATCTGTTTGTATCATCGCTCATTAAGACCAGGTTGAACACTATTGACTGTTTGTTCTCACCTACCTGTCATAACTATGTAAGTAACTAAATGCTGCAGGTTGGACCCTTACTGTTGTTGCATTTGGAGTGTCTCTTTCACAGTGTTGGGACTAACGCGTTATTAAGTAACACGTTACAGTAACTACGTTATTATTGTGGTAACGAGCACGGTAACTAGTTATTATGCCAAAATCAGGAACGCGTTAGTCGTTACTGGGATTTAGATAGGCTCGTTATTCGTTACTTCGTGTGTTGCGTTCGACTTACCTCGGAAATTGGAACACGGACCTGGAGATAATGTCACACTCGAGTAAACGGCGTTCTGGTTAGCCTCGTCCCTAGTAACTAGTTACTTTGAAAGTAACGAGTAACTTGAAGTAACTGAGTTACTTTTGATAGAAGTAACTAGTAATGTAACTAAGTTACTATTTTAAAGTAACTCACCCAACACTGCTGTTTCACAATGCAAAACTCTTGAACCAGAGTATTAAAAATGATATGCTAAGCAGCAGACTTCTTGAGCAGGGATCACTTTGATATCACTTTGATTGGTAATTTATTTGGAACTCATACATGGCGAGGATCACCAGTAATGTTATGCACAGTGCCAACGTTTCGTGGTTCTCTCCTACAGCAGTGTTTACTGACCTTATTAATCACTTGAATTGTTTGGAACAAAGTGCCATATATTTGTGACAGAATCTGTGAGATGACTGCTTTCAGCGCCCGGCAGCATGTCCATGTGCGTCGAGTGAACGGTGGCTCCGTCTCGTTTTTACATCTTTTTGCAGAATCTTTTACTTTCTCTTTAATTGTTTGCTGTTTTAGCTGGTGGTTAGCTTGATGGTTGTTGAAATAGTGTCTAAGTATGTGTTTTTAACCTGTTAAATAGTCATGATGCTGATATTTACAGATAATTACAGCTGCAATAATAAATAATTAAGCTATGTAATACTGTAATAATAACGTAATAAGCAATTCACTGATTAATTGTACAGACACTAGTGGATATTACAGGCTTTGGTGTCCTCGGTAACCTCCACATCTGTGCATGGAAATATGCAAGTTTGTAACGACATCCCCCTCAGCTACCTTCAATAATCATGTGACCTACATTGTAGCTGCAGTCAGCCCTCTCTGTGGCCTTACAGCCTGAAACGAGGCCATAGGGAGGCATGACAGCCTTTTAAGGGAAGTAGAAAATAATCCATCATTACTATTACAAAATCTCAAACCTAAAATAACTGTAAACATTAGATCTGAAACTGGTGCTGGCTGATAAAATGACCACAATATTTTCTTTATCACAACATATCATCTACCTCCATCACAGCCTATACAAAATGTTGGGTATAGGGTCAGTAACAGCCAGTAACAGTGGAACTGTGGCCTGTATCAAAACTACTTTTCTCACCAACGCCTCATCCCTTCAGTGGATGATCTGAGACTATGGACAGCATGTGTAAAATTGTCAGGAACACCTGTATCCTCAGTACAGAGACTTGGCTCTAGTCTTCTATTCTGGCAAATGGTAAAATGACTGGTTTTTATTAAGCGTTACTCTACCTCTGCAAATAGGTTAGAAGGCTACACAGTATAATGTCATGACAAAACTAGTGACTCTGGTGAGAGTAGGCGGGGCTGTCTGTGCGTCTGGCAATAAAAACTGGTTTACTAACTCAGTGACTACAATGAACTACTACTCCTGGGACTTAGACTGTTAAATGTGGGCCTGTTTACTTTCTTAGGGAGTTTAATGTGGTCCTAATAACTACTGTGCAAATACAGTTCGATTGTAATGCTAACTCTGCTCTTGGTCATTTGCATAGCACCATGAGCTTACAGCAGAGAAGGTTCCTTAGCAGAGACTTTAACCATGTAAATTTAAAAAAATAGCTGTCCCTTTTAATACAGAGCAGCAGGATCGAGGATCGCACCCCTCCTGGACACCTGTCAGGTCAGCCAACAACAATTGTGGGGGCTCGTCCGGGATTAGAGCCTCCTACTGACGGTAGCTAATCACCAAGCAATAAACTAAGATTAATGTCCTGGACCAACGTGCTACGCCTGCTCCATCTGGGATACCAGAATGGCTGCTTTACAAGAGTTACGATGAAGAATACAGAGAAAGCTTCATGAGCTTATTAATACTGCTAAAACAGAGGTATTGTACAAGCTTGCAGACACCATTGAGGATGAGGTGGAAGATGACCTAACAGGAGAAAATGCATCAGAGGTGGAACTCTATGACTTCATTGTGGACTTTTTGAACAGTGACTGGCTGGCAAGGCAGGAGGACTAAGGCATGTCTCGCCTGCTAGTAGTCAACAACTTCATCACTGACCTGCAATGACCTCCGGTGGCTGCAGATGAGGATTGTGAGCTTGTTGCAGAAACACACTCTATTGTACCACCCTCAGTAGTTAGTGCAAAGGTAGATAGACCCTGCATGGTAACCAGTCAAGTAACTGAGATTCGGATGTTAGTTATAGCTCTCTGTGTAGACAGAGTGATGAAGCTGAGAATTTTACAGAATTAGAGATAATCCATGCTGTCTTAAAGATAATTAAACCAGGTACATTCAAGGATATGTTAATGGCCAAACCTGGGTTAACGTTAGCTGAGCTCAAATGGTTCTTTAGAGCATGCCTGAGAGACAAGAGCAGTGCAGAGCTATTTCAGGAGCTTAGCAAAGCTAAGCAACAAGACAGAGAAAACCTACATCAGTACATGTACCGACCGGCTAACGGGGCTAAAACGGCGTGTGATGTTTGCTTCTCAGCAGATTAGCTCAGAGATTCAATACACCAGTCAACTGATTGGCCAAAACTACTGAGAAGGCTCTCACTCCAGTGGGAAACTCTTCTGAGTCCACACAGGTCAGCTCATTCAGTACTGCTCCACCACCAAAGTCCACCGTGAAAGGAAAATGCAGGCCATGTATAACCCAAGGGATTGCTAGTAACCCCTGTTTCCAGTGTGGTCAGGAGGGACACCAGGCTGTGGTTTTCCTGTCCAAGAACCGGGAAACAACAGCAGGTCATTAGGGAGGGACTACCAGTGACCAGACAAGAGCCAGAGTCCCAAAACATTGTAAAAAAAAAAAATGAGAGAAGAACTCCAACTGATAATCAGCAAGTGTTAAGACACACAGTGAAGAAAGGAAACTGTCTAGTAAAAGGTGTATGTTTACCTGTTACCTTAATGGTGAACCAACTGAGGTACTACTGGACAGTGGGGTTCAGGTCACAATAATGGCACAGTCTTGGATAGAGAAGCACTTACAGTACCTGATGCCAAAATCAAGTCGCTTGAAGATATCTTCAATCTTCAAGCTAATATCTTGATATCTTCTTGCCACCAAGAACAGCTTTGAACTTCATATTAGGAATCATAGACACCAGGCCAACAGACTTTTGTCACCCTTGTCAGCAACCAGGGCAGTCAAGTGTTGATACCTAAATATGTACCATGCAGGATAGCCAGGCACACGAGTGCCAGAGCAAACAGTATCCAAAAAGTGGCATTCCTGTTAACTTCGAGAATCTTGACCAGAAGCAGCCAATCCAGTTCAAAAGTGCTATAACTCTATCCCTAAGCCTTTGTACAGGAAGGTTAAAGACCATTCAATTTCAACTCAATTTTAATTATACAGCGCCAAATCACAACAGTCACCTCAAGGCGCTTTATATTGTAAGGTAGACCCTACAATAATACATACAGAGAAAACCCAACAATCATATGACCCCTAATGAGCAAGCAGAGAGGTCTATTAACACATAGTGACTGAAGAAGAAACACCCAGTGCATCATGGGAATCCCCCGGCAGCCTACGTCTATTGCAGCATAACTAAGGGAGGATTCAGGGTCACCTGGTCCAGCCCTAAGTATATGCTTTAGCAAAAAGGAAAGT
>NW_005187774.1:259999-262388 GCF_000239375.1 Pundamilia nyererei | reverse complement strand
ATCTTCTCAGAGTGCTGATGTTTAGCAATGTCCACTTCTTTAGTGAACCTGTACTTGGCCTCTCTGTAGCAGTCCCTGTCTCCGCTTCTGAACGCCCTTCTGATATAGACACGATGTGTCTATATCAAACAGAAGCATCCCAGTCTTCCCCAACGAGCTCCTATGGACTTATCAGTACCAGTAGTTCTTTCAAGTTGCTTTGTATTGACTACCTACACCTAGAGCAAAGTCACGGGTATGAGTACATTCTTGTTCTTGTAGACCACTTCACACGCTTTGCTCAGGTGTATCCAACAAGGAATAAATATGGGAAAACCGCATTTGACAAAATATTCCATGAGTTTATCCCTCGCTTTGGGTACCCGGAGAAACTCCACCATGATAAGGGGAAGAAGAGTATTTGGAAACAGATAACTGATCATCTTCAGAGAAATTGTTAATTTGAAGAGTTCAGTCAGGTTTCAGAGCTCATCACAGAACACATATAGTCTTAAAAATATGAGTAAAAATATCTTAATAATAATCTTCTTATGATCTCTCACAGTGGACTCTCCCCTGGCTAGAACTCAGTGCAGTGTTCAATACTGCTGACCATAGAATTTAATTATAGAGATCAGTGCATGCCCTAACTTTAAGGCTACTGATTTTAGGGGTTTCATTTATTACTGTCTAACAGACTGCCTCACACACTACCATTACCAATAATCAATAATGGAGTGCCACAGGGTTCTGTGCTGGAACCAAATCTTTTTATTTTAGACATGAATTCTGTTTACAATCCTGTTTACATTATATGTGCTTACCTTAGGCAGTATCATTCATATATTTACATTTAATTTCAGACGTTTCAGCTTTTTCGGGGTGTGGGTGTATGGGGGTCAATGTGCACATTAATCAAATAAGTATAACCGCTACCTTGCATTTGCACAATATCTCTAAAATTAGAAACATCCTGTCTCAGTCTTGATGCATGCTCAGTCATCTGGGTAAGGAAATCCCAAAAAGTGGAAGAGGAGTGAAAGAAGCATCTATGTCCACTGTGAGCGACCATCTTTGAACAGAGGCGGTGGTTTACGACACCAACTGTCTGCCATCTATAATCCAGTTTTGAGATCCCTTCCCAGACGCCCTGGGCGATCTGACCTCAGGAAATCACATGATAGGGTGGGGCTAGGTTTCACAATGAGCTCACCCTAAACCCTGGCTGATTGTGACCCACACCCATTTTCACACCTTGGCTCAGGTGATTAGGTAGAGGATCATAAGGTGGTCCTTTTGTCTCTCTTTGGGGGGAAACTCCCACAGGTCTTAAATCTGGGACTCCACATCATTTGAGCCTAGAACTGAAGAAGGTTCTCGGAGGAGAGGTGAAACGTCTTCAAGCAACTTAAAGAAGTCCAGACGCTTTTCTTTCCAAGCTTCTTAGAATACAATGACCTGGATGACTGAGAACCTTCACAGACAAATCCCAAAAAGTTGATTCTAATCATCTGAACACAGTGTTTATGTACTCTTGTACTCTTTATAAGGTTGGGGAAACCTGCAATCAGTCGAGACTGAAGAAGTCACTTGGATGAGTGATGAAACCTTTCTCACACTGAAAACACCACATCCAGATGAACAAGCATCAGCTTTTTTGGATCAAATCTCAGTGTGTTGCTAAAAAACTGGTTCATGCATTTATTACTTCTGGGTTGGGCTACTTTATTATGAGGCTGTCCTACTCCTTGGTAACCCTTCATTTGATCTGAAATGCTGCAGTGAGCGTACTGACAGTGACTAGAAAGAGACACGCCAATATTTTCCCCATACTGGCTTTGCTTCACTGTGTATCTGTTCAGAATCAAACTTAAAATCCTTTTCCTTACATATGAGAGCTTGAATACTGGGGCCACATCTTATCTTAAAGACTGTATCATATTATCCATATCAACCAGCAGCTGGACTCAAGGACCATCAGTCAACTGAAAATGAACTTGAAAACTCCAACTAGTTCTTTGAAAAGGTGGAAAGTCTATGTAAACTCCTTTCCTAAAAACAATCTGCCAGGTTACCCTGAGAAAATTTGTAGTACAGAAAGCAACACTGTCACATGCAAAAGAACATTTACCAAGGTTGAGGCAGACTGGATATTCTTCTTAGCCACAAACCTGTAGTTTGTAACAGTGGACATTTCCAGGAGGTCACAAAAGAAAGAACAACCTTAAAGAACAGAAGGCTTCACGTCTCAGCTAAGGTCATAAGTTCATAATCAGTGTTGGGGAGTAACGGAATACATGTACCGCCGTTACGTATTTAAAATACAAAATATGAGTAACTGTATTCCGTTACAGTTACCGTTTAAAAAGGTGGTATTCAGAATACAGTTACTTTGTTGAAATAAATGGAT
>NW_005187774.1:250424-259526 GCF_000239375.1 Pundamilia nyererei | reverse complement strand
GTAATAGTAATAAATCACACAGCAATAGTACATTCACGTTGTTGTAAAAAGCATGATAATATATTAAGTAATCCAAAGTATTCAGAATACGTTACTCTGATTGAGTAACGTAATGGAATATGTTACAGAATACATTTTGGGGCATGTATTCTGTAATCTGTAATGGAATACATTTTAAAAGTAACCTTCCCAACACTGTTCATAATTAACCAATAAGAACGAGACTGGGCAAAAGTGGCATCGATGGGAGAATTCAAGGAGAAAACCACTGCTGACTGAAAAAACCCCACCAAGACTCTTGTGAAAATATTCTGTGGACTGACGAGACAAAAGCTGAGTTTTTTTGGAAGGTTTGTGTCCCTTTTTATGTGGCATTAAATAACACAACATTTCAGACAAATAACCACACACCAACAGTAAAATATGGTGGTGGTTTTGCTGCCTAAAGACCTGGATGACTGCAGTAAATGGAGCCCTGCTGTCCACCTAAACTTAAACGAGATGAAGTGTAATTGGATTCTGCAGCAGGACAATTATCCAAACACGCCAGCAAGTCCACCTCTGAATGGCTTAAGAAAAAGAAAATGAAGACTTTGGAGTGGCCTAGTCAAAGTCCTGACTTTGATTGAGATGCTAACAGTTGAAAAAAGCAGTTCTTGCTCAAAAATGCTCCAATGGGGCTGATTTTGCAAAGACAAAATTCCTCCCCAGCACTGTAAAAGACTCATTGCCAGTTATCGCAAACTCTTGAATGCAGTTGTTGCTGCTAAGGGTGGCCACTGTTTTATACGCAGGGCCATGTAGGTTTGGATTTTTGTCCCTTAATAGTAAACCCCCTCATTTACAAATTGCATTTTGTGTTTACTTGTGTTATTTTTGCCTAATATTTACATTTATTTTGATGATCTGAAACATTTAAGTGTGACAAACACAACAAATAGGAAATCAGGAAGGGGAAAAGCACTTTTTCACATCACTTTTTTTCTTTTTCTGATTATTAACTATCTAGATATTATGATATTTATATAATGATAACCTAGTATAATGTTATATATGTTATAATCAAAGGGTCTAATGCAGTTTCTATGCATTATATAACTACAATTGGAATATGTTTCAGTCAACAGGTAAGAAAAAAAAACTTGTGTCAGTGTCTTCCAGCTGGCACCACCCAGTGGGTCCGCTGTCACCAGCTCACCAGTTTAGGCATGGTGGTAATGCTAGCAGAGGACCATCTTGTGGCTCAGCTGAGGGAGCTGCTGGGGCCGCCGTTTCGGGTGGTGGGCAGACAGTCAGCCAGTCCTGGCCTCAAGTAGGAGGCTCCAGGTCACTGGCCAGGGATGGCAGACCGATGGCCGCTGTCTCTACTAACACTTTCTACTCTGCTGTAGCTACAGACACTGCACCTGGCCCGCAAGGGGCCACATGGACAAAGTGAAACTGGTGAACTAGGTGGCAATTCCAAAAGTGTCTTTGTGACCACTACCTTTTATGGAGGCCTCGTTGGAGCGCATCTGCATGGACTTTATCGGGCCATTTTACTGGAGTGCACAGGAATATCAATTTGTTTTAGCTCTTATCGAGTATGCGACACAATATCCCAAGGCAATACAATAAATACAAGCATATTTACAAGAAAACTGGGGACATGTTGAATACTTATTTACTTGCTGTACAAGAACAAAACAGGGTCTACACATAGACTTAGGGTTAGTATATATTTTAGCAGATCAAAAACAAGTACCTTACATACATTTCAACCTTACATTTACTCTGTTATGATATTTTTCTTTATGTGCTTTACAGGTAGAAATTCACTACTGGGGGCACATGTGAACCCTAACTGTAGCCTTAATCTTAGGTCTAAAGAGCCTTGAGAATAACAGTTAAATAAGGGGACACCAAGCTACATTAAGTTCCCTGTGAAGAAAAAAATAAATTACAATGTAATAAACTTTACAGAACAAACGAAAACAAAGTCTACACAGTCCCTCGCTGTTTCACATAAATGAAGGGAATCTGAACTCTCTAAACAAAACTCTGACAAAGACTTCCATGCTTTGACCAACTGAAGCGAAGCAGAGTGGCAGGATAAAAGGGAGATGATGGAGGGGGGAGGTGCAGTATGTACAAGGAAGTGCCAGGCTGAGCTGTTTGCTGGCTTTGTGCTTTCAGCCATACAGGAACAGTAGAAAGTGTGCAAGGACGCAAACACACTGATGTTAAACTGAATGTGATTCTCTCTCTCTCTGTCTCACACACACACACACACACACACACACACACACACACACACACACACACACACACACACACCAGTAGATCATTGAAACACCTCAGGATTCGATGTCTATACCCGGGCACAGTGATGATGGTGAACTTGCTCCAAAGGCTCCGCTAACATAGGGAGGTACAGACTATATAATGCACTCATTCTGAGCACTCAAAGCACTTTACACAACTTGCCTCATTCACACATTCACATCTGAACTTTTTTCTATGCTTTTTCTGTGAAAGTGCTTCTAACTAACATTTACATGCATTCATACTCCGATGGATGTATTACAGAGCAACTTGGGGACATACCCAACGAAATTTGGCATGCAGACTGGAACAGCCAGGGATGGACCCGCCAAGCTTCCCATTAGCAGATGATCTGCTCTACCTCCTGAGCTACAGCTGACCCAAGATGGCTTTCATCCATGATTTTTTCTGAACTGACTCGGAAGAAAACCAGTCCACCTGCAGCTCCTCTGCTTCACATCAGAACAACGAATATGGTGTCTTGGCTGGCTGGGGCAGTGGCACACTGAGTCAATGACAGGCTCTGCAGCTCATCCTCCGAGAAACCGTGGATGTCCAGCACATCATCATCATCATCCTGGTGATTGTCAAGTTCAGCTGAAGCTAGCTAGCATTCTTGCTTAGTTCTAGCTCACCCTCTTCTAACCCATCAACATACTTCATTCAGCCCAGTCAGATGCAGGTACATCAACTTGCCTTTGGATTCAGACAAACCCAAGTTCCTACACTTAGAAAGGAAAGCTTCATGCCGTGCTATAGCCATGTTTCCCAGTAATTTCTCCACAAACGTCACCCATCTTTCTAGGGTCTTGTGCTGGAGCTGACAACAAATTGCACAGGCTTCAGGTTCAGTCAATGTGTGGTCAAAACCCAGGTAAATGTGACATGCCTCATTCTGCTCTTGCTGTGGACTGCTGGCGACAGGGACAGCCATGAGATTTCTGCTTGCTTGCTTAATTTTGGTCCTCATACGAAACCACAAACACTGTACAAGAAAAGCTGTAAACAGTTAGCACTCGGCAGGCAGCCCAAATACCAACTGAGTGGTGGTGTCTCAGTTGGTACCAGTAACAGTGGCAGTTAAGCTAACTGAGGGGTGACTGTGATGACACAGGTGTATAATTTGATTGAATGAACCCTGGTGCTACCCCCTGCCACTTTTCTGTGGACTTATTTTAATTCTAATATTGTATCACTTAAGTGTCTTTTCATATATTTGAGAATGGTTTCTGTAAGCCATCAATTGCCATCCGATTTTTGATCATTTTTATTGCATTTTTATTCTGTCGCTGTCACCATGCCTTCAGCAACTGGAAACCTCTAAAATCTAATGATGTGAAATGGCAGAGTGTTCCCGTGGAGCTTGCTGGCACTGGTTGCCATCTTCCACCCACTGACATTTGTATTTCAGTACACAACAGCCTAGCTTCTTCAGCTTCATTCTATTTACGTCATCCCAGTCAGAACTACACTCACCGAGGATCTCGTTGGAACTTATCATGATCATAATCCAATACAACAATTCTGGTCTATTTTCCATTGATCCCCACGTAGACCTGGTTAGACTGTTAACAAGTGTCCCGGCTGACCCGACCTGGTCGGCTGATGCCACAATTGAGATAAAGAAACTCTCCTTCGGGTTATTTAATGTGAATTCGCTCACCAATAAGGGCTTCTACTGTGTGATCTCCTGGCCAGTCATTAAGTTTGATTTTCTTTGTTTGACTGACTTGACAGCAACCCAGTGACATGGTGTAGCTTGGTTAGTTTACACCTATCAGCCCTGCGCATTTGGCCGTGGTCGCAGTGTTGTGGTAGTTTACAACAAGAAATGGAAAGTATCATCTAAAACTATTCTTCTGTACGCCTCATTTGAGTCCATCGTTTTACAAATCAGTGGGCCAACTACTCCTATATATGTTACAGTGTATTGCCTGCCCAAGCTAAATAATGACTTTTCAAATTCATTTTCTGAGTTCCTCCAATGAGTTTCTTCTGGTTTTCAATGTTATTTTGCTGGTTGACTTACATATAGACAATCTCACTAAAACTCCTAAGAGGGATTTCGTGTTCCATATCTGACCAAATTTTTAATGCCAATTTAATCTTGTTTAAGTCAAACTCTTTTCGTTCTGTGTCATATTGCAACATTAAGCACATTGACATATTTGCCTTTTCCCACGTACTCGACAGTCTCCCAAGAGACCATATCCTGATGAGATGGTGTTTTACTACACAGAAGGCTTCACCCCAAAAAGGAGCACCCCAGAACTGCCCCAACTTAAAACTAAAGGTTGTTACCTGGAAGGTCTTTATGGGCTGGGTCTGTGACCCAGCATTTTGATATATTGTTTATTTCTTTTATTAGTATGGGGAAATATTAAGTTCTTGTTTTGTATTATTAGTTAGAACTTGAGGCTTCATGTTTTGTCATTTATTGTTTGGGTTAAGCTCATCTAGCTCCCGTAAAACCCCAAGTGGTTCAGTTTTGTTATTGATCCCCTCATTTCCCCTTTTCCCCGGGCTTTGGGCTCACCTGCCCTTTGTGTTTCATGTCTCATGTGTCAAGCCCATGTTGTTTGTCTGCCTCATCATGTTTCCTGTGTTATTTTGTAAGAGTCCAGTATGTTCTTTGTTCATTGTATTTAGTTTCCCTTCCCCTGCCCTGTTATTAGGTTCATGTGTGTCAGCGGTGTTCCCATGGGTTAATGTTCCCATTGTTGTTTATTGTGTCTTATGTGTCATGTTTCTGGTTGATGCTGTCGTGCCTGTGTCTTGTCATGTTTTCCTGTTTATTTTGAAAGTCCAGTTTTCATGTCATTGTGTTTGAGTTTACATTTCCTGTGCATCGTTATGTTCATCCTTGTCACCTCATGTGTGTATTTAAGTCCTCTGTTTTCTATGTTTCGTTGTCAGGTCGTCTGTTTGCTTCCCCAGAGTGTTTCGTCATAGTTTACTCAGTGTTCATAGTTTGTCATAGTATTTTCATTGAGTTTCTTAGTCCTTTAGTTTTCTGAGTGTTCACAGTTTTCTTAGTTTTCATAGCTTCATGCTTTTTCATGTGCCAACATCCAACTAAAGGATCGTCTTCTGTTCAGCCAGCAACTCCGCCTTTCAGTGTCTGCTTCTGGGTCCTGTAAACTAAACTTATCGGCGCACCTCGCCGTGACAAAGACTGGTCTTGTTGTTCATAAGAATATTTATCAGAACACGTGTCCCAGTATAAGGATGCTCTAAATCTCAATATCATGCAAAAATAATTAGGTCTGATGAAGGGAATACTAGGATTCTTTGTCTCTACTGAAAATCCCACTATCCAATCAGGTAATTTTCTGAGTTGACATGGAGAGGTGAGTGATGGTACATAGCTGATGGTGGTACGTCTATGAGGTGGAATCTGTCTGTATTACTGTGCAGGTTGCAACCAAAGGTGAAATCCACATAGCAGAAGACCACTAAAAGCCACTTGAGTGTTAGTTGTCCAACAACTAGACCAGGTGGTGTCATGCAACATTTACATCAAACAATAGTGCTACTGATATTAAAAAAATATGAAGGAATAAATAAGACACACATTACTGATGGACCTGTGACATTAGCTAGTTTTTATTAAATAAAAAACTGCAATTTTCCGCAGTGTAGAACCATATTGATGGGACCCAGACACAGTTTACTGATTCATTACACAGCCTATGATCCCTTCATTGGGTGGGTGTGGCTCAGGAGGTGGTCGATTCCTAGCTCCTCTACTCTACATTTCCTGAATGGTAAGGCTGGAAGGAAGTATTTCTACACTGGAGAGAGGCTACAGTTGTGATCTACTATGGTCCACAATGGGTAGCTGTTGTGGAGATTTGGCTAGTTTAGCATTTTGCTAGAACATCCTCTTCTAGTTTGGTGAAGTCCCTATCTTCACCCACTTATCCTGGAGGTATAAGTGGGTAACTGTTCAGAGTACCCGACCTTCTTGGAGTCCCTGGGTGGGGTGTTTGAGGGTGCTCCACCTGGGGACTCTGTTGTCCTACTCGGAGACTTCAACGCTCACCTGAGCAACGACCGTGAGACTTGGAGGGGCGTGACTCGGAGGAACGGCTTCCCAGACACTGAGAATGCCTGACAGAGGCCCCGGTCCGCAAGATCTTCAATGCACACCTCCAGCAGAGCTTCAACAGCATTCAGACTAGGAACATGTTCAGCACCTCCTTGTCAAAGACACTGCACTGAGCTGTGGCTGCAAGGTTGTTGGTGCCTGTCGTGGTGGTAGCCCCCAAACCAAATGGTGGACACCAGAGGTGAAGGGAGCCACCAGGAGTCCTATCAGGTGTGGGTAGCCTGTGGGACTTCAGAGGCAGCTCAGATGCTTCTCTGAGGTTCATCACTAACTGTAAATTTCAGACTCACCACTGTGAGTTATACTCTCAGGTAGGATGGCCTGCTTTGGTAAGTCAGAGGAATTCTCATTTATACAGTTTTATATATAAGTCGATTCTTGGGTTGCTGCCTTCTTATCTATGTTCCCTGCTTGTAATGAAACATGCTGGTCGGTATTCTCTTCGTCCACATGGCTACTTGTTGCTTTCTGTTCCATTTGCCCGAACTGAACTTGGTAAAAGAGCTTTTGTTCGTTTAGCACCCTCGGCCTGGAACAAACTGCAGAAGGAAAATGACTGAATTCATTTCATTAGGTGCTTTTAAATCTAAACTACGAATCCTTGAGGCCAAGTCCATAACATGTAACTGTTTCAATTAGATTGATTGTCATTTTAACTGACTTTTTTGAATTTTATTGAATTTTATTTTTTATTTTATTTGTATTCTTTCACTTATTGTTGCATGTGTGTTGTTGCTGCCTGTGTTTGAGTAATTTCTGTAACTGTGAGACATCTGCTGCTGCCTATCTTGGCCAGGTCACCCTTGAAAAAGAGGTTTTTAATCTCAATGGGATCTTCCTGGTTAAATAAAGGCTAATAAATAAATAAATAAATGTACCGACTGTATGACTGTATACAGTTGGTATCGGACTGTAGTCGGACTGTATGAATTGAGAATAGTAGACCCAAATGCAGACACAAAAGAACGTGGAACAAAACTTGATATTAACAAAAGGTCGTTTAATAAGGCTGATTTTTAAAAAAAAGGTACAAGACAAAAGGCAAGGCAAACTGATGCAAAACTAAATATTAACCTAAACTGGGAGAACTAAAAAACAACATGAAGAACCCTGACATGAACCTAAACAAACCTGGACATGAAACCTGGAAACATGGCAAGAAACAACAGATAACCTGACAAGGAATGTATGAAAACAAACACACAGGAGGTGATCAGGGCAAGCAGAAACACATGGGGAAACAGCTGACACAAATGAACATAACAACAACACAGTGGAAGAGTAAAACTAAACACATTGAAGAAAGAAAAACAGGAAACAAAACAGAGTCCCAAGAAGACAGTTCAGGGGACCGACCCGGAGGTCAGCAGCACAAGAGTCCATAACTAAAGAGGTCCGGAGCTTGGCCGCCTGGAAGCAGCTGACAGCCAGGAAGTGGCCAGCGACGGTGTGCTGGACATGGACAAGTAGGATGTGGACGAGCAGTCCGCGCTGGATGTGGATGTGGATGAGCAGGCCGCGCTGGACATGGACAACAACAACCCTCAGGCGGCTTGGCAGGCGGTCGATGGTGGTGTAAACATGCACAGAAATCCTCTGGTGGCTTGGCGTGTCAAGCGCGCTGGACATGACTTGGCAGAGGCAGGACCAGATACGGGCGCTGGAGCTAGACCAGATGGCGCCATGGCAACAGTAGGCAAAGAAGTAGGTGGTAGTGCAGCAGGCGACGGCGTGGAACCCACAGGTGGTGGAGCAGGAGGTGGCTGAATAGACTCACAAGAGCCCTCAGCGGACGCAGCAGGTGGTGAAGCTGCAGGCAATGCAGCAGGATGCTGGATGGGCTCGGCCGACCCTCCAGCGAGAATAGGAATGGGTGCAGGCACCTGCAGGACACTAGTCACTCCCACCCGAGGAGTAGATATAGGTGCGGAGGTCAGCTGTGTCTTGGTGGGCCTCACCTCAGGGACTGGCATGGGTGGCAGAGCAGACCGGAAACCAGCCACTCCCATGCGAGGAGTAGGTACAGGTGTTTGAGAAGGCCGGGTCACAGCTGCTCTGACCTTGGACACCGGAACAGGCACCGGCAAATGCTGGGCAACTGCTGTCTCCACCCGAGGAGCTGGAACGGGTGCAGGGATCGGCAGAGCCTCAGCCAGCCAGGAACCCAGAGCAGATGTTGAATGTCTTGTGGGGGATAGGGGACCCTCCTGCCAGAGATGCTTGGAAAGTCAGGCTTACTGACTCATTGGCTTATTTCTCTCAAATCAAATACAGAGATTTGAATTTTACTGTTTTAACCTTTGTAAAAGTGAAAAAGTAAAAATGAATTCATTGTGTAGGAGCCATATGAGTTGTTTCCGTCTGACTAAATGGGTTGGTTTAAATGGACTCACTGTATTGGTGCATGGGTGTGGGGCGTGTCTCATGGGTGTGGTATAAGGTGAAGGTGGTTGCATTCACTTGTACACAGCACCTGATGTGATGAGCAGAAGGTAGGGTGAGCACGAGGCAAAACTTTCTGTTGACCGCAACATACCGCAACATACCGCAACATACCGCAACATACCGCAACAGAGCGCAACAGAGCACAACTTGAGCGTAACTTGAGCGTAACTTGAATGATTTTGTTGTATTTTAACTGGAACTTGATGGTGTTTGTATATCGGAGTACTAATTAATGCCATAAA
>NW_005187774.1:223121-231458 GCF_000239375.1 Pundamilia nyererei | reverse complement strand
CTTCAATCAGTGATGAATAGTAAGATGTTCTGGCTTTGTGGAGGGCTTTCTTATAAAGCAGCAAACTATTTCTCCAGGCTAAATGATGATCCTCTAAATTTGTAAGACTCAATTTCCACTCCTCCAGAACACTACTCTGTGGGAGTAACGTACTTCAGTCATATTGATCCAGGTGGAAGGTTAGGAAAATAAAACATTCATGCCAGTCGAAATAATGACCCATCTTTCTTCTACAACCTATTTTCATTAGAGTGCAATTCAACCAACATCATCATTGCTGGACACTTCAATACAGTTATCAGTCCCACACTCGACCGGTGACACTCACCTGGTAGCTTAAGACTTTGATGTTCCACAGATAACATAAAACAATATATGAATCATTATGGTCTCAATGACAGCTGGAGGAAAAACAACCCTTCATCCAGAGACTTATTTTTCCATCAATCCCTCTCACGCATTGCTTTCTCTGCCTCAGTAACTCCCTTACAACAATCCACTCAATCATACTTAGTGAATGGGATTTTTCAAAACACTTTCAATATTATTAATATATTTAAAACCTTTTATAGCCAGCTATACTCTTCTGACCACAACCCAAAGTAGAAAACTTTCAATGAAAACTTAGATTGACCCAGACTTTCCAAAAAGCAAGCAGACATGTTGAATGAACCTGTTACTATAGATGAACTCCATAAAGCACTTAGTAAATGCCAAATATGAAATCACAATGGATTTCCGGCACAATTTTATAAACACTTCTGCCAAATCATGTTGTCATGATCCCACAGAGTAATGACACAAATAATACCAAGCGATATTATGACTCTCCAACTAAAAACTAGCCAACATGTCGCTCTCTCTCATTAATAAACACAGACATTAAAATAATCACTAAAGCTCTAGCTACTAAAAAAGAAAACGTTACCCAAACATGAATGCATCCAGATCAAACCAGCTTCATGAAAACCTGAAATGACAGATTAATCAACTTCATAACTTACCTCTAAACACCATACCATAATAATCATGCTAGCATTAGATGCAAAAGAGGAGTTTGATAAAGTTAGCTGGACACTTCAACCTACACAGACTGGCTTTTGGACGCTCAGAGAAAAACACTGTGCACTTCACCCAGGTAAATATAGCACAAAACCAACTCAACGTGTATTATTGTAGGCTCTGCCTTACAATGCAAAGCGCCTTGAGGCGACCGTTGTTGTGATTTGGTGCTGTATGAAAAATTGACCTCAACCATTTATCAGTTTTAGTCTCTCTTTCCTACATTTCTGCACTAAAAAAAACAAACTACATTACAATTAGTGTAACTCTGACGGCCTGGTGGAATGCAAACAAAATGTCCAATCTATAATCAAATCCAGGATTACCATAACAAATAATCCACTACTTCCCTTCAGATTATCTGAAGAGACCATGAAAATCACTCACCCCAGAAAAATAACCTCCAAACTACAATTTTCCAATATTGATGTATCTATCATGTGTTGTATATCATCATACAAATGGGGAAGTGACCTGGAGTACTCTTCCAGCGCTGACCTCTGGACAGAAATGTGCAGTAACATTTTGTGACCAAAAATGCACACTTACTATTTACACTTTATAAAACAATTCACAGGACCCACCTCAAAGGAAAATGTTTCAAATGGCTTTGGGTAGCATTGCCACTCGTTCACAGTGCGCTTCAGGGAGCTCAGGCAATGACTTTCACACCACATGGGTGTGTCACCCAGTCCTATAGTTTACATGGCTGTGACTGAGAGATTATCCAGAATCCCTGCATCTCCAACACTGTGCTTCATTGTAGGCTGAAACCATGCACATGTCCACATGTTTTGAATACTACAGTATGTTTTAGTTAAACAAATAAATACCTTGGCCCCACCTTGGAATTCCTTTTTAATGTATTGATTAGTGTTAACTTATTTTAATTCATTTTTTTTATCCTTTCTCCCTTTTTTCTTCTTTTTTCCCCTCTTGCTGATTTCTCAGCATCTGTGTGGGTTAGACCGAGACCACATGTGGACCAGGTGATTTAGGAAGGCAAGCCAGGTCACCAATGTAGATTCATCATCAACTAGATCAGTGTCCTTCTCCCCTAATAAACAGGCTCCCGCCTTAGGGTCTGGGGGCAACCCGAGGCAGTGCTAAGTCATCTAGAACAGAGCAGTGCAGTACCACCTCCCGGTGGGACATGCCCGGAACAGCTCACCCAGAGGAGCCCAGGAGGCATCCTTGTCAGATGACACACCTCAACTTCCTGTTAAAAGGGAGTTTTTCCTTCCCACTGTCGCCAAAGTGCTTGCTCACAGGGAGTCATATGATTGTCGGGTTTTGCTCTGTATGTATTATTGTATAGTCGACCTTACAATATAAAGCAGCTTGAGGCGACCGTTATTGTGGTTTGGCGCTGTGTAAATAAAACTGAATTGAAAATTGAATTGAATTAAATGTTAGTAGTAGTAATAGTAATGGTGATGGTGTTATTACTGTGGTTATTATCCTCATAGCCAACAAACATGACATACAACACATATACATGTTTTGGCTTTGTTCTTTGTGTTTTCGTCTTTTCCAGTTGCCTTCTTTCTTGTTTCTGTCTATGCACACCTTTTCCTGTTTTATGTTCATACAATGTCCAACAAAAGAAGAGAATGACATGGGAGAGACAATAATTAGTGTAAATAACAGAGTTCAGGTCCATCCCTATCTGTCAGATGGTCATACAGGCAAACACAAGCAAGCATGCATGTGCACACTCATATTTACACATACAAACACTTTGGTTTCTCTGGCAACCGCTACGGGAATCTTTGCCCAGTAGAGCCTCTCCTCCACAGGAACAGCTCCTGTGTTGGCAGCTCTCACAGATAGTTGCAACATTGTGTCAACATTGAACTTTTCTCATAGCTTTGCTGTATGATGCTTTTAGGGGGCCTTGCTCACATTCGCTGTGTGGCAACATCATGGCAGGTCAGTGAGGCTCTCATATTTGATGACAATGAGGATGGATTAGATGAGGAAGTTTTAGAAGCTGAAGTTGACACGGAATATAATCTGACCCGACCAAGAAAGGATTGATGAGGAGGAATCCAGTGATAGAAGAGAATGGCCATGCAGAGGTTGATCTCACATTCAAGTGAAAGAATGGGAACTTATCCCCACCCGAGAATGAAGGTAGGCTTTCAACTGAAACTGTCATCAGGATTGATGACATCATATCCTGCTTTGAACTGTTCTGGACTCAGTCCTGAGTCAAAGCCATACTGGTAAACTTGACCAACTTGAAGGGGAAACAGCTTTACAAAGATGATTGGGAGGAGGTAAGTCAGAAAGACATCAACGCATGCATGAGTCTTTGATTTGAGTGGTGAGTACAGACCCAGAAATGACTCTACCAGCAGTTTATGGGATGCAGAGTCCACTCGGACAATTTTTTCAGGCCATCATGTCACTCCAGAAAATGTACATGATGTTACGGGTGATTTGCTTTGACAGATACAAGACCAGGTCGTGGTCAACAAGACAAAAATGGCTGTGATGAGAGAAGTTCAGTTTGTTCTGTCTGGTTGCTTTGGGGGACACTGCCCTTTCAAACAGTATATGCCAAGCAAGCAGTGTAAATGTGGCGTAAAGGTTTTGCAACATGTGATGCCAGGACATGTTATGCTTGGAACATGTAGGTTTATACTGGGAAACCCACTGATAGTGTTGGTGAAAGAACCAGGAGAGGTTTGTGGTTCTGGAGACTGATTGGAGGTCTCAAGGGACAGTTCCTCCATCTCCTATGCTCTTAGTCACAAACTGAGTCAGAAGGCAGTATGGTTTGGGGATAATTTACTCTTTACACAAATAGGTGTAAAAGTAACGCAGGTGTTACTTTATGTGACTGTATAAAAACTTGAAATGGTTTCAAAACAAATATTGATGCAAACTTTCAGCCACAGTGGTCTCTGATGATCAGTTTACTATGTTTCAACTGATCCTTCTTAGAGTGAAAATAATCCAAAAGTTAAACTCAGATTAATGAGACATGCAGAAACTGTAAAGTTCACAAGAACATAAGTTGATACAAAGATCTAACACAACAAGTGGTGATAATGTATCTATTGTTATAGTTTTTTATGGTGAGTCTTAATGGAATGGTTGTTTTTGAAATTGTTTAACACCAAATGAACACAACGTTCAATAGCTTATCCCACATAACCTCTCCACTCTCCTATTTTATTTGTTTATGTCTCATGCTTTTATGATTCTGTAAACTTCTTGCTTTTATTCTACTGTGTACAGCAACCTTCAGTGTTTTGAAAGGCGCTTTCAAATAAAATGTATTATTATTATTATTATTATTATTATTAACGTGAGGGTTAACGGTGCCTCCTGTGCAGAAGCAGAGTTTCTCTTTCTAGTAATCTTTGAGTACAATTCCAACACGTCCCACTAGTTTTGGTTTTTAAAGTCTTTGAAATCTTTTCTTCTGTACTGTGTAGCTCTTGAATTTCTTCATGATACTTTAAGAGAAATAATTCTGTTGACAACCAACAAGTCCAAAAGTAACAATAAATACTTCCTAAATCACCCTGGACTCGTTCCTATCTCCTTTCTGCTCTACCTGAGCACTTTATAGAGCCTGCCTCATTCACACAAGCACTTTCTGTCTATGCTTTTTTCTTCTAACAGTCACCCACATTCATACTCCAGTGGACGCATCAGAGAGCAACTCGGGTTTAGTATCTTACCCATACAGACTGGGAGCTGCCAGGGATCAAACCACCAACCTTCTGATTAGTAAATGACCTGCTCCATTGCACAAGCCAGAGCCAAGCTTAAAACACCTGGTGGTGTTTCCCAGGTGGTCCATCATTCAAGTTCTAAGCAGGCCCAACCCTGCTTAGCCAATGAGATAGGGCGAGCTCACAAACAGCCAGTGATGTTCTCTCCAGAACATCACTGGCTGTTTATTCTTATAATGAAGACATGTCCCATAATGTCACTGTGTTTACAGATTTAGGTCAGCTCCACATGAGCAACAACTGGGCCATACACACGGATACACACATGCACAAGCACACAGCTGGACAAACAAAGCCGGAATGACAACAACTGGGAGTCACAACAACTAGCGCGATGCCATTTTGAAGAGGGAGAGCCCGGCTACATGCCACAGCATCAGCAGCTCATGTTTAGCATTTAACAACAGTACAAAGTACATGAGCACACGCTGATGACAGGGAACGCGGGTGCATGCAAAGACAAGTGCGTCAGACTTTTGGGCTAAACCTTTAATAACACTGTCAATATTTTCAATCATGCTTAGGCTATTAAACATGTCTTGAACTATTTTTAGTCCCCTCAAAGAATACTAAAAACACCAAAAAAGATAACACCTGGTTCATTATCAGAGACTCTTTTGTTGCAATAAAACACAGTGTGTATAATAAGGTTAAAGCTATAATTGTATTTCTCACATCAGATTAGAACCTTGACAGTTTGAATCAACCATATTTTGTTAAATATTCATGTTTCTCAAAGATAAATGAGTGTGCATAAAAGTCAACCCTCTGCCTGTCTTATCATATGGGACTTTCCAAAAAAATGTCATCAGTGCCCGTTTAGACAGACGATTCCAGTGATCCCAGCTCCAGCCCAGAGAGTTCAGTGCAGCATTAAGTGCAACAAGCATTTCCACAGCGAAGACCCTTTGTGTGGCAGACAAGGACACACATTTCAGACCATAAGAAAGGGCACAGCAGGACACAGAGCTGCTGGCATTTTCTGGCTCTCTCTGCATGACTAAAGCATCCGGCAGCCGGCCCACCCAAATATATTAGTACTGCACCGTCACTGTCAGTGGGTGTCAGCTGAACAGCTGGAACGACATGCACTCACGCAAAGCGTACCCAGTCCCATCCAATCCGGAATAACACACTACCACTTACCTGTGGTGGAGTGCAGACTTTCCAAACTCCAATAGCGAGACAGGACCCCCCTCAAAGTGCCGCCCAAGCTGCCTCCTCCTCCTCCACCTCCACCCTTGCATACACCCACTCCGAGACCTCCGTCCACCATGCCGTCCACCCCTCTGCCTGTTGGGCTCCCGCCGTCTGATTCAGAGCCCGGTGACAGCCCAGAGCTGCCACTGCCGCTACTACCACAACTGCCCCCTGGCAGCGGCACGCCCCCCTCCGAGCCCTGCTGAGTCCGCATCCCTGTGTGGAAACCCAACAACAAGGGGTGGAGGGAAATGTAAAAGGGGAGTGGAACTAAGAGAAAATAAAGAAAATGAAGAGAAGCGGCTAAGCAGATGGTTTATTCTCCTGGCAAGCGGACAGCACAATGGAGGAGGAGGATGAGGAGGAGGAGGAGGTAGCCTTTTGGCTGGTATCTGCTGCGGTATTTGCTGAGGTAAGCTTCAGCTGTCAACTTCCCGCTTTCTCCTCCCATGCACAGAATAGAAGAGCCGTAGCAGCGCTCCACTCCACCCTTGGATTCTCTGCTCCCCAGTGATACAGTGCTCGTCTCCTCTCTTTCTGTTCCTGCTTCTCTTGCTCTCTTTATCAATTTGAACGCTGCTTCGCTTCCTTACATTAAATCACACAGTCATCTCCCTCTCCCCCTATCGCTCACTCTGTTTCCAGGCTCACATCGGTAGGGGTCCTGCAGGGGGGTTTCTGCATCTCGATCGTGTCATTTGCCTGCTACAGATAGCCTGGATGGCTCACTAATGGTGCAGAATCCATTAAGGTTTCCCTCCCGCAGTCTTATATATTCCCCTGCTCTCCAAAACATACGACAAAGCAGAAACATATGCACATGCACACACTCTATATTCTGTTGGTTTTCAGGAATGATTTTTTTAAGCCAAACTGGGTTTCCTACCATTGTAAATAAGGCATAGTATACACATGATGCTGTTTAATATAGAGGGTTATATCAGAGGTGTGAAACAAACGGACCCTGACTGAACAGGTCAGAACTGTTCGGTCCAAAGACTGAAAACTGCAGAGACACGCTTTCTACTTACACCAAAAAGGAAGTGCAACATATGAAATAACTACAAGAAATATGCAGTAATTACCAAGTATTTCATATATCAATACTAAATCATTAGTCTCCATAGTAGACTGAAAGGGCTCAGTATCTTTTCATTTGTAACTGTAGTGTCTATTGATACTGCGTTTAAAGTTCCCTGAACAAAAATGTAAATAATCCACCTGTTTAGAGGATACTTGCACCAAAAGCCCAGCGATGTCCAGCTGGGCAGAAAAGTGTCCGTTTAAAAGGAAGACAGAGTGGGCTGGGTGACAGGCCAGCTCAAGCTCCTGCAGTGAGGGCACAGCAACTGTTGCATGTGAACATCATTTCTTTTATTTTTATTTATTTGACCCAAAGGTTCCCTTTAAAGAGATCAAACTGTGACCTTTTGAGCATAATTAATGCATTTATATCCTAATAATAGCAGAGTCTAGAAAAAACCCAACATAAACAGATTTTTCTAAAGATCAAACCAAACTTCAGATGATAATATTGTGCAAAAATGTTTTAGGTCATTTGAAACTGCAGCTTCAAATTCAGCGATAAATAAAATAAAACATTCATTTGCGAGATTCCTTGAGTCGAGTAAGGGGCTCGTGACTTCAGAATGACCTGAATGATTCTGTTGCATCCTCATATGTACATGAATGATTACCAACCCAACATTGACACATTTCAAACTAAAGACAAGGTAAAATCAGACATCACTGGATGTGGTACCTGGTCTCAGAGTTCAGTGCTTTGACCCAACAGCCTGTGTAAACAATTCAAATGTATCAGTGATGGGGATAAAAGACAATGGCATGGGAGTGAAAAGGGCTGATGTTAAACTACACAGCAATGTCAAACATACCCATACAAGCTCGGAGCAAGTGCGGATGCTTCTCTGTAGCAAACCTAAAACTAATATACATTAGTATAAATGCTGGAGAGGAACATGACATACTGTTCATATATCGGGAATAAGAAAATATATGGATTCTAAAAACTACTTTTCTTTAGGACATAATGGAAGACATGTTAAATAAGTAAGAAGGTAATAAAATAAACAGTTCCTTTAATATTTTTCACCACTGCTGTGCTTCAAAACATCATTATAGACCTTCAATAGCAGCCTCAGATGAGTGCTGCTTTTGAAAGTGAGACTGAAAAGGATAAAAAATCTGTAATTTGTTGAGTAAAGTTTTGATTATTTTTTTAACAATCTAGTAGTAGTAGTATTTATTTATTGTCATTGTCAAGAACAATGAAATTGTGTTTGGGGCTTCCATACAACCCAAA
>NW_005187774.1:209429-221487 GCF_000239375.1 Pundamilia nyererei | reverse complement strand
GGATTACTGCCCATCTCTGTTAATGACAGACAGCAGTGAAGGACCAATGCTGATAAGAGCACAGTGAAGTTTACGTTTGTTTCAGCCTGTCCTGTCCAGCAGAATGTGACGTCAGGCCAAACATGAGCTCTATAAACTCTTCTTCATGTGTTTCTTTTACCTGATTATTAATTTCTATCAGTAGTTTCTTATTACAGTCCATGTGTGATATTGATTGATTGATTGGTAATTTATTTCAACATGTGAACAATATACAAGTACATTATAAATATATAAAGGAGAAAATGGAATAAAAGCATACTAGCACACAGAGAAGTGCCATCCATGGCCAACTCCTGCACCTTTAAGAAAAAACATGGGCCCACAATAACAGTGGAGTACCACCATAGACAGGGCCTCCACCAGGAGACCCCAGGCACCAGGGCCCAGGATCCCACACATGAAGCCCTGGCGAAGAAGCTAGCCGCTCAGCCTAAGGACAGCATCCACCACCACAAGGACCCAGACCACACGCCACCCACCCGGACCCTCACCAACAACAACTAGATCAAAAACACATACATGACAGAAGTGTCAGGCATATGGAGAGACAACACTGCAGCTGACCACACCCACTAATGCAACTGATTGATTCATTTATTGATTATTCGAGGAGATTATCTCCACTAATGTCATCTAGAAATAAATTCCTGTATTAAACAACAAACAAGTCATTGTTGAATGTCCAACTTATGAGGTTAGTTTTAGAGAGAAACAGTAAGAACTGTGTGTGTGTGTGTGCGTGCGCGTGCGCGCGCGCGTGCGCGTGCGTGTGTGCACATTTTAAATGATGTAAGATGAGCGATATAGGTAAAGTGTTCCAACGTGAATATCCTCTACCGTTTTTAGTAGAGGAATGTGATTCAGCTGTATCATCTCTCAAAGCCAGGCAGAATAATCTATACCTAAATATGTGCTGTTACCTGGCTGGAGGTGTGTGGTGGGCGTGTTCTAATGGCCACTAGACTGCAGATGGAAGTCAGCTGAACTTTGTTTTCTTACTCCCACATTTTGATAGTCATAGTTATGGTGGCAGCTGTAGGAAAACAACTGCTCAGGAAGATGATAGATGAAAAACATTGTTAGAGTGAATTGTTTAATGTTGTCATTTTTATGCTTGCCAACTCTGATGAATTTCACTGTCCTTCCCCCCAGATTCTCGAGGTGGGGGGCTGTAATGTTTTATTGCAGATACATCCTGGAAGATCTGCTTCTTTTGATGTAAGCTTCCTGCTTTTATGACCCTTTGGTCAGCAGGAGGTAACACACACACACACATTCTTACAGAAGTTCACACATATACATAAAATGCTTTGTCTTAGAACCAAGTGGGCGTTGCTTTGCTATGATGTGTTTTGTGTGAACTGTCTCTCAATAAAAAGGCAGCAGGAGGAGGTCAGAGTCGGGGTGATTTTCGTGGTGGACACAGGCCTCCCTTGCGCAAGTGATCGATCAATCGACTGTCTTGTTTTCTTCATGATGAATAAGTCTCTAGAATTAGCGGGGCTTGTGGAAACACAGACCCAACAAACATAATTGTTTGTTGTACCAATGTACCTGCACATGTGATGTCACAATAAAAGTGATTTGATTTGATTTAATTAGAAAGAGATGATGAAAATATGCACGAGGCCTTGTATGTTCGTATTTAATGGCATCAGTGCCTCTTTACATAACAGGAAGTGCCTGTGAAACTAAAGCTGAAAAACATGATCAGGTACATTTAGAAAGTAAGCTTAGTCATTCCTCATTAGTCTCTGTCAGCAGAGCTGAAAAATACTCAGCCCAGTATGAAATAAACAGACATTTTTTGAACAGAGACATGATCTGATGGTAAATGGCCTGTATTTATATAGCGCTTTACTAGTCCCTAAGGACCCCAAAGCGCTTTACATATCCAGTCATCCACCCATTCACACACTGGTGATGGCAGCTGCATTGTAGCCACAGCCACCCTGGGGCGCACTGACAGAGGCGAGGCTGCCGGACACTGGCGCCACCGGGCCCTCTGACCACCACCAGTAGGCAACGGGTGAAGTGTCTTGCCCAAGGACACAACGACCGAGACTGTCCAAGCCGGGGCTCGAACGGCAACCTTCCGATTACAAGGCGAACTCCCAACTCTTGAGCCACGATCGCCCCTGATGACTAAAGCTGCACAGGTTCGAACACTCAGTCAAAAACGCTGCCACAATACGACACCAGAATCTAAACCCAACAGAAGCAGAGTCGGTACTTACAGGAATAAGAGATTTGTCTCCTCCTGCCCAAGCAGTCAAGACCGATGGGGGTGCTGTGGGAGAAGCAGTGGGCCTTGATGGGCTCCAGGGGGGCTCCGGCATCTAGCTGTGGAAATAGAGCATGTTTTATTATCATCACTGTTCATTGGCACCCCGATGAGGATCATTAACATGTAACAGTCACATACTGGACAAACCTGAATCATGAATGGGTGTTCGAGAGACAACATGTGGGTTAAATAATGACAGAGCGGTGTAAGTATGTATTTCCAATCTGAGTCACTTTATGTGACTTATGTGGGTTGAAGGCTGAAGGGTTGCCAATCGTTCCAGTGAGCTGGGACCTGGACAAGGCTTTTTCTACCAACCTCTGCACTATGAGAACATGAAGGAGTTTTTAATCTTGTTCAACCGACTGAAAGATGTGAGAACATCCTGATTCTCTGGCTTAATCACCAAGAACAATCCTGAGTTCTTTCATCAATAGACTTCTTACTTCTGCTCTCTTTCTGGTTTTCCTGCCATGTCATCCAATGTCCATGTCCTGTCCAAGTGCCTCAGACTACCCTGTTGTCTGAGTTTTATCCAAGTTTGTATTTCCAATCCATATGTCCAATGGATATTATTCCTCCGAAATTCTATAATGGGGTTCTCCTTGTCATTTACCTCTGGCTCCTCTCCAGTATCAATCAGTCTCTATAATCGGGTTGGAGATAGCTTTAAACAGCTGCTGTCATTCCTTTGCTTATAAAACCATCCCTGGAAGGTTGTGTTTTTTACTAACACAACAACTAAAACACACGTCCTTCCTGGTGAACAGCTGTCTCCAGAAGACCAAAGGGAAGCTTATCGACTGGTCCCAGCTTGAATCTCACCAAAGGACACACAACTATCATCAGGAGGGCCTGTCAGTTTGGGGATTTTTGTGAAATAAATGTATTTCTTTTTGTTTAAAAAAATATCCACTTTGGAAATAAGTGGATCTTGATGACTACTTTTTAGGGCTCCTCATTCTGCCACTTCTTGCATGCACGCTATCATGGTCTTCATTTGTATACATGTGTTTGTGATATATATTGGCATGAAAAAAACAGTTAATTAATTGCATGCGTGCATGCGTGTGTGAAAACTCGTGACTCTGTTTAACAGTGCTTAGGAAATACTTCAGAAATGCATCATTTTCATAAGGGGGCTAATAATTATGGAGTCCCTCAGGGTTTAATGCTTGGACCAATTCTCTTTTCTTTGCATATGTCATCCCTGGGTTATTAAATGATTATTTTCATTATTAAAGACATTTTCTATCACTGCTTTGCAGCCAATACACAACCTCAAAAGCCTCTCCCACCTGCATGAGTATTTGAATAGTGTCTTTTGTTGTAGTCTCACTTTTCACTGCCTTGGTTTTAGGTATTGTACAAGTAAAGACTGTCAGAAAATGACTACAGCAGACATCTCTTTACAAAACAGAACCAGCTTTACCCCGATCACATTTGCACACCAGACCTCTGCCTCCCCATCACATATTTATAATACAACAGATGAAAACATTGATGTGTCGTGGGCTCCCTAGTTAAATTCAATTCAGTTCCATTTTATTCATATAGCGCCAAATCATAACAACAGCTGTCTCAAGGCACTTTATGTTGAAAGCTAAAGACCCTACAATAATACAAAGACAATCATATGACCCCCTTTTGTGCAAGCACTTTGGCCACCTCGGGAAAGAAAGTATTGCACAAATAGAAGAAAGCACATCTTCAAGAAACTTAAAGAAGTCCAGTTGCTTTCTGTCCAAGCGCCTTAGATTATTAGTTGAAGAACTGTGCAACATCCGTCACTCGGCTGTGACGGCCGAGCCCTGACAGTAAGGTAGATCCTACAATACGCAGGCAGCAGATCCAACATTGCGAGCTGGGTTTCAGCTCCACTTCTAACCCCAGTCAGTATTTGCAACACTCACTGTGCTCATACGAAGCTTTTTATCAGTCGTTTGCTGAACACATCAGCAAACGACTGTTGCAGTGCAGCAACACCTGCTCTCTGGGCCTGTGTAAAATGGTTATTACAACGGAGGGAGGCAGCAGTGGGGGAATTTGGCACCACCGGCCCCAGCTCATATATCTCCTTAACCAGGCTCACCAGAGATGCAGTTTCAGCCTCTCTCCATGCTTTTCGGACTTTGAGGTGATGTAGCTGTGTGACCGTACCACTTCATAGTCAACGTTGCCCACTCACCGTGTGACCACAAAGGGTCCTTGCCACTCGGTGAGCAACTTTGAACTTGAAGGGAGTAATACAAGCATTTTTTCTCCCAGTAAAATTCCCTGAGTCCTGTGTTGTACAGGCGCTGTTGACACTCCTGGGCCTGGAGCAAATGCACTGAATTTTCACAACAACCCCAACTGTGCAAAGATGCGCACGAAAGGAGGTCGGACACCAACTAGTGAGAAACAGAATGACAAATGGAACAACACTGTCATCCCTTATGTAGCAGCTTTGTCAGAGAAACTCGGGAGAATCTTCTCCAAGCACGACATCCCAGAGCACATCAGACCCAGCCACACACTCAGGCAACAACTGGCCAGGACATATTTCCCAAACGCAAACTAAGCAACAGTGTATGCTCTGCAGTGCAGTGAGGAGTGCTTAGACTTGTACATCGGAGAAACCAAACATCCATAAATGTATAGCACGACATAGAAGAGCCACCTTGACGGGGCTACAGACACCTTAGAGGGCAGGTATCAGAAGGAAAGCAGGCTGTGGTCTCTATGGAAAAAGGATAGAAGAAAAAAATCATGCAAGATCATTGCCTCTATTGCAGTGCTTACACACTCAAAGTCCACCCAGCACCCAAGCCTGGGGCTCTGGTGCAGTAGCACAAACCGAAGGGTGGCTCTCTGACAGTTACTTGCTGGGGATCTCTTCAAACAGAGTTTGTGAACAGCAAATATCCACCTTACGTGCAAATACAGTTAATTATGGATTGGGTGCATATATCAGCTTCTGTGATGCATGAACTGTCTTTGTGCCGTGTTCTTCTATGGTGTTTGGATTCTGTGCGAGTGTGGTGATGTAGAAATACTGTCACACGTTTGCATATTTCTGATATCTCTGAAGGTAGAACTGCTGCATCGGTATTATTACCCTTGTTTTTATCATGCATGTTATATCACTCTCACGTAAGTCTGTTTTGTCTTCGCTGTGCATTTTTCCACATTGTATTTGACACTGATTGCACCTGTAAATGTTTTCCCTGTTTAGAATAAGAGGAACTGTTATTTACACATAAGTGCTGAGCAGGTCAGGATTTTGTACTTCTACATCCTCAACGTTACATGTTTCTAATTTTACTCCACATGCCTTCTCTCTTCTTCTTAAATCTGTGAATGTGTCTTGTTTTCATGTGCACAATGCTGCTGCTGTGTCTCCACAGTACTGTCCTGTGTCTCCTAGTCTCTATTCAGTCTGTCCCCACTGTTGTCCTCAGGTTGTACAAGCAACTTCACTACTTGCGTGTCTGAAGTGTTTACCTTTGCATCAAATGTCTCCGTTTTGTGTTGCTTTTGAATATGCAGACTGCATGGCTCCGTGCCGCCTGTAACAACAGTTTGTAAACTGCACTGCTCTTTTAGTTTCTCTGTGTTTAAATGAGGTTGGATCTCAACTGAAAAAAGGTCTTTTTTGATGAGTTTCAAAGGAAGATTTGGTGCCACACAGTTTTCTGGTCCTTTTTTCATGCTGTAAGTAGATTGTTTGACATAAGTCTCTGTGACATCTCGGTGGCTGTCCTTTGCTGATACTGATTCTCTGCGTCGAGCCTTAGTGTGCCCACTGCAGACGCTGACTCCTATTGTTTGTCGAAAAATGTAGGCATCCTCCAGTCGCAGCAAAGCGTCCACAGAATCCTCTCCTTCTCCACTAAAATCTGACAGGATGTCACTGTGCCATGAGCAGGAGTCAAAGTACTCAAATGTTTCCCCATCTCCTGTGCTATGCTCACACCACTTCAGGGAAATCGTACCAAAGCCCCTCTCCTCTGAGTCCATTGCTGCAGAGAGGCTGTGAGAGTCGTCAGGGGCTTCCCGTGGCTGTGGAGACATTAAAGAAGACGAGGTTGAGTAACAAACCAACAAGTTTAGCACACACAGACATATATCTATCATTTTATACACTACCGGTCCAGTTTGTTATTGAAAACTATGCAGTTTAATGTCTCATTGCACTCTGAAATGAAAGCATAGTACAAATAACCAATTGGAGTTGAAACAAAAAAAAGAATTCATTAACTCATCAAAGTAGCCACCATCCATCCATCTATCCATCCATCCATCTCCATCCGCTTTATCCGAGGCCGGGTCGTGGGGGCAGCAGCCTAAGCAGAGTAGCCACCTTTGTGACGAATATTTGATTTCTACACGGCTGTGTTCAGCTGTTATATCTGCCAAAATTCTTCCCATATCTGCAGCACAAGTTCCCATAAATGTGGACCTTGTAGTTGCTTTGCTTTCACTCTTCTGTCCAGTTCATCCCAAAGCAGCTCGATGGGGTTTAAGTCTGGAGACTGTGCTGGACCTCCATGTTTTCAAGCTCACCGCCCTGTTCTTTGTTCCTGAGGTGGTTCTGACACAGCTTGCACTAATGCTTTGAGTCATTATCCTGCTGTAGGATGAAGCCCTGACCAACTAGACACATACCAGAGGGTCCTGCATGGTGCTGCACATTGCTGTGTAGCTGTTTTGGTTCAGGGAGCCTCTCACTCTGTACAAGTCACACACACAGTGTTTTGTATTCCACTAAATTGTGTGCAAAATCGTATATGCTCGTTTGTTGATTTTGTGTATCTGTTTATTTCAGGTTCTAGCATTGTGCTATGCAAAGCTTTGCACATTATCCTGTTTTTTGTTTTAGGCACCATTCAAAACACTCAAGGTCATCTTGAAAACTCATCAATCAGACTGACCAAGCTAGTTTAAACAAGTGCATCTGAAAATGGAGAGAGTCATTTTATGAATAGCTAGTGCAGCTGAAGGCTCCTGACTGTTGTACTGGTTCTCTCCTTCTTTGCACAGTCGAGGAGCATGTCAGGCTATATTTCACTGTGTGTTGTACTCGTATGCAGGTGACAAATAAATAATCTTGAATCTTGTCTGCTGCCACTTAAGGTCAGTTTAACAAATATCAGGATCAAATGCTTATGTTAGCCAACCTTCTTCTTGTTTATATTGCTTTGCCTCTGCTACAGATAAGACAGAGGTCACAGTAATGTTTATGCTTTTCTGCACAGAAGTCAAGTCAAGTCAAGTTTATTTATAAAGCACATTTAAAAACAACTGAGGCTGACCAAAGTGCTGTACAATAAAATACAAATATAAAATACAATACAATAAAACACAAGTACATAAAACACCTCACTGATAAAACAATAAATTAAAACAATAAGTTGTAGACCTACCTTTGAACAGTCTGCAGTCTTATTGTTCATACATGTCTGCACTGTCAGCTCTTTGAAGAACCTCAAGCATGAAATGTCTCCATATCATTGTTACTTTGTAAAAACATTTCTGCTTGAAGCATCAGGCTAGTCCACACTCACACATACTACATTCTGTTAAAGGTCAAAGGTTGCACTTACTCTCCATTTCTTCAGTGCACCACCGCTGTGCAGCATCAGAGCACGAACGCGAATAGCAAACCAGCTCAGCAGAGCTCCCATGGTGTGGCTCACATACATTAACACTTCGAACACCAGCATTTACATACATGTGTCCAAGCTCTTCTCTTTCCCAGTACTACATCTTCAAAGATCCCTCCTGAACTCCTCTGCTTTGTCCATGATCATAATTAGTGTTTGTTATTGTCTTTGTTTGATCTTCCACCCCTTCTTTTCTTCTTTTACACACACAGATTTCATTAACAGAAAGTCTTGTAGCAAGACAACCGTAGACAGTGCAAAAAGCAATCCTTCCTGTTTCGCAGTGTTTCAGGGGTGTGGTTACGCTACATTAGCCAGAGCTTAGTCCAGCCTCAAAGCAGCAGGTACACCTTGATCTCTAAATAACAAGGAAAGACACTAAGAAGCCCTGCTATAAATACAGAGCTGCGGTTTCAGACAGAGAAGCTTGTGATCTCTGCACGTAACTCAAGGACATGGGATTGTGCATGGTAGACACAATGGTCTGTTGGTTGGGTCTGCTAATTGCTTTTCAAAACTATAAAAGTACAAATTGGCACAAATCAGCGTGTGACACTCTAAGATCAGGGTGTCAAACATAAGACCCGGGGGTCATAATCGGTTCAGCAGGACTTAAATCCCGCTGACTGGATGGCTTTGGAAAATGTGAAGGAAAACTGAAAATTTAACTGCAATTTGGAGGTTTTACAGCTTTTCCTACTGATAAAGACCTCCTGCATGGCCATTCATGCTACACAGAAGTAATTAAGCCATAGGTTTCTGTCATTTTCCGCATTTAATTCTTAAAACTATAGCCAAAGAGTCGTGCTGACAGATTTCTTTCTGTTAAAATAGCACTTCATTTTGTATACAAGATATTTCAGGGACTAAATGTGTCGTTAAACTTCTGAACACTGGCAGAAAGGGCAGTTTCATTGGTGTGACCCACATATGATCAAAGTCAGCTAGATATGCTTCCAATGTAAAATGAGTTTGCAAACCCTGCTCCAGATGGTTTATACAGTCCCAATCAAAAGTTTAAGACCATTTGAAAATGGCAAAAAATCCTGTTTTGCATGTTTGGATCTTAACAAGGTTCCAAGTAGAGCTTCAACATGCAACAAGAAGAAATGGGAGTGAGACAAAACGTTTTTTTTGAGCATGCAGTTTATTGAAAACAATGCTTAAACTGAAACAGGCTGTTACAGCTGATCATAAGTTTAGGACCACACCTCCAAAAAAACCCCGTAAACCCCCTAAAACAGAAATCAAAGATCCAAACATGAGCTCAGTCGTGAGGAGCTCCACCGTTATTGTTGATCACTTCAAAAATGTATTGCAGCATGCTTGATGCGTTTCCATGAGGTGATGGGAACATTTCTCCAAGTGGGAACAGATGGCCGCATGAAGGGGATCTACTGCCTGGAACTGCTGTCCGTTTTTGTAAACTTCCCTTGCCATCCACCCCCAAAGGCTCTCAGTTGGGTTTAGATCAGGGGAACACGCAGGATAGTCCAGAAGAGTGATGTTATTCTCCTGGAAGAAGTCCCTTGTCCTGCGGGTATTGTGTACTGTAGCGTTGTTCTGTTGTAAAACCCAGACGAGGGCCCTCAGTCATGAGGGATGCTCTCTGCAACATCTGGACACAGCCAGCGGCCGTTTGATGCCCCTGCACCTCCTGAAGCTCTGTTGTTCCACTGAAGGAAAAAGACCCCAGACCATTATGGCGCCCCCTCCACTGTGGAGCGCAGAAAAGGTTGGATCTGCTTGTCATGCCAGTAATGTTGGAAACCATCAGGACCACCAAGGTTGCATTTGTTCTCATCACGCAATAAAACGTTCTTCCACCTTTCAGCGTCCCATGTTTGGTCCAAACGGTCAGTTCTGTGGTGTTCAAGGAGACGAGGCCTTTGAAGACGTTTTATGTTTTTGAACCCTCCAGTCTCAGATGCCATCTGATGGTTATGGAGCTGCGGTGGGCACCAGCAACGGTCTTAATTTGGGTCGAGGATCGTCCAGTGTCTCGACGGGCAGCCAACTGGATCCTCCAGCTCAGTGCTGGTGACAGTTTTTGGGTCTTCCACTTGACTTTTTTGTTCCATAACCCTCAGGATCATTTAAGAAATTCCAAATGACTGTCTTACTGCGTCCCACCTCAGCAGTGATGGCGCTGCTTATGCAGTTCAACAACCCAACCACGTTCAAAACCGTTCTTTTGAACGTGTAAGTGTAAGTGCTACTGGAACAACAGAGTCACACCGCTCAGGTTTTCTTCAAATGAAGAAAAAGATATTCACATCAAACCTGGTTAAATACATCTATCAGAGTATTTCATGAATGAGAACCAATGAACTCCAATGAAGGCCAAAGCTTTGGCTCTGTGATCTAACTCTTCACTTAATCTTTAAACTACATGTTTAGAGCCAAGACCCACAGAAGCCTGTTGGCTTTCAAACTGATGGAATAAATATGGCGGTTATAACGATAACTCTTTTGCAAAATAATCAGAAGTATTCCAACCAAACTGTTGCACTAAAATCGTACATTTTAAGTGCTGTCTTTCATTTACTCTAATTAAGTGGAGCTGTGTGCCTTAAGAAGCTTAAGGGCTTAGTGGAGGAACCTCTCCAGCTGAAGATGGTGCAGAACACCGAGGCACAACACTGACGCCTTACCACATTCATCGTCATCAATGAGATACTGCTCAGAGATGCTCTCCATAGAGCCTCCACATCAATGAGTTGAAAAATAGTGGTTTGACTTTAAGTTTAGAATTTGTCTGCTAAGCATTTTCTGTTAAATGAACTGCAACTCTGTACTGTAGCGCTCACATTTGTAAACACAGGCAGATGTGTCATTTTCCTTGGTTCCTGTTGGAGAAGGTGTGGTACATAAAAATGTAAATGGTAACTTTCTCTCACATTTCCTCAGGAGGAATACTGAAGAGATTATCCACTCTGGGTCATGTAATGAAAAATGCCTCAGCAGAGGTGCCACACACTGACAGAAGTTTCCTAGTCCTCAGAGTACACAGGAATGGGTCCACATTAAGCACAGCGATATTCAGCACCAAGTTAAAAATGCCTCATCTTCTTGTACAGCAGGGGTCCCCAACTCCAGGCCTCGAGGGCCTGCAGTTTTTAGATGTGTCTGTGATCCATCACAGCTGATTCAAATGGCTAAATGACCTCCTCCACACGTTTTAAAGTTCTCCAGAGGCCTGGTGATGAACTAATCATGTGATTCAGGTGTGTTGGCCCAGGGTGAGATCTAAAACCTGCAGGACACCGGCCCTCGAGGCCTGGAGTTGGGGACCCCTGATGTACAGAGTAAGCCAACAACAGCTTCTCCTTTTATTTGCAGTTTATAAGGCTTCAAACATTTTATATCAAGCAGCAAAGGTAAACGTTTTCTTTCTGTATGTGAAACAGTGAGTGAATCTAAGTGTCTGCCATATTCCAGCTGCACCATCAGACTACATTAACTGGGCTGGAATAAAGAAAACATTAAGTAGCTGTCTGCACTTCAGTGCAAACTGGTACATGTTCTAGTATTTATATTACTTATTATAGTCTCACTGCCCACTCTCAGCACATTCTATAGTTATAACGAACAGCAAAAACTCCCTGAGTATTAAAAGAAGATCCAAATTGGCTGCCACTTAAGAGTACTGTATCGAATGAAATGACTCTCCTACTGAAAACAAAAACACTCCCACATCCACAGACGAGGATCATGACATCTCACATCAGCCGAGCCTGCTGCTCAGCTGTTTCTGACATGCACACAAAGGTTTTATTGCAATTTCTATTAAATTTTAGCTTCATATATAAATTACTTTTCATTATTTTATTTATTTTTTTAAGATTTAACAATGTTGAATTTCCTGAGGGTTTGCCGTAGTCTGTTTTTGTGCAGCTGATAGGAACACCACGTCCACATGAACACAATCAACTGTTTGGGACTCAAAACAGTTTGATTCAAAAACCAGTTTTGAATTGAATTTCTGTTTGAAAATATATATTGAATTGTTGTCTGAAGACCAACAAGGATACCCAATGGATTTACTTTGCCAAATGGATCATCGTGGCATTGCCGTATT
>NW_005187774.1:197396-202403 GCF_000239375.1 Pundamilia nyererei | reverse complement strand
ACCATTCTGAGATGAACTGAAGCCTGTTGGCTAAGAAGTATTGGTGAAAATTAGGCAGATCTAATCCTCCTCTATCCTTGGTTCTTTATAGTGTTTTTAAGCTGATACGCGGGGGTTTATCTTTCCAAAGGAATTTGGAAATATATGAATCCAGAGATCTGAACCAATCTTGTGATGGTTTGTTAGGGATCATCAAAAATAAGTAATTTATTTTTGGCAAGATCATCATTTTTATAGTGGCGACCCTTTCCATGAGTGATATGGGTAAAGATTTCCATCTAGTCAGATCGCCTTCTGCTTTCTTTAGAAGTGGGATGTGGTTTAATTTAGTTGGGTATCCTTGTTGGTCTTCAGACATCAATTCTGATGGCTAAAGAACCAAATGGGACAGGCGGCAAAAAAAAAAAAAAAGAAAATATATATTGAAACAGAGAAACAAGTAAATGGATGCAATAATCAAAGATGTACTTCTTACAGGGCAGCACGGTTCGCTTCCACCACCCGGCCGGCGTCTTTCTGTGGGGAGTTTGTGCTCCCCGTGCTTATGTGGGTTCTCTCCAGCTTCCTCCCACAGCCCACAGTCATGCAGTCAGTGGGGTCAGGTTGATTTGAAACTCTAAATCGCCCACAGGCGTGAATAGTTGTCTATGTGTTAGACTGGTGACCAGTCCAGGGTGTACCCTGCCTCTCGCCCTATGACAGCTGGGATAGGCTCCACCCCCCACGACCCTGAAAAGGACAAGCAGCAGAGGATGGAAGGATGAAACTGAGCTCATGATGGCGTTCCTCCGAAGGGCTCCATTTCAAAAATATACAGTATATCTGTAGGCTCTGAGAAAGAAGACAAGCGTAGCTACATTTTTGGGTGAAATGATGGCTGTGGGGTGAAGATTACGGTCACAGCGGCAGGTTCAAGAGCTTTTGTGTGCCTCACACTTTAACCTGCCTCCAGCTCTCCGATAGCCATGAATGGGGAGGAATTTGATAGATTTTTTTGTGACATTTATGATAATAACTGTAAAAGCTGTAGGGGAATATACGGGTGTCTGCCTAAAGGAGCGATGAGAAAACTGAGAGAGGTAGGTCTCTCCATTCAAAGCCAATGTCACTCTATCAACAGAAAAAGTACAAATTTCAGCAACTGTACAAAATTTCAAAAGTCTGAATAGAGGCACATAGCATACAATCGAGCCGGTCCTTCTGATGTATGAACGGTGACTAGTACTGACAGGAGAGTCCTGCTGGGGGTCTCTTTGTTGCTGCGTTCTCCACACTTCTATGTAGGTTCTCCTCTCCAGGTCCTCCAACTTCCTCCCACAGTCCAGAAACATCCATGGGATTCTACTGCTCATCAGTGTGAATGATGCCTGTCTGTATGTGCTGGCTCTATGACAGACTGGATAGGATGTAAGGAAGAAAGTGGATGTATTTATTTGGAGAAATATTTCCCTTTCTTTTCTTTCCTCCTCCTGTATCTGCAGTGTTCACTGTCTGCTCTGCAGCACCTCTGCTGTCTGACTCACTGAACGTGGTCTAAAAGTGTACATGCTGTGTGGATGCAGCTTGCAAACCAGGCTTTCTTACCTTAGTTTATATTTTAGCATTAGTGATCTGATTCCTCGTGAAGTGTGTGGCACATTCCCCTTACCGTGTCAACACTGTGTTAGTGTGTTGTATAATAGTGACATCTGCTGGATTAAAAAAGCAGCTGCAGGTAACCTGAGTAGAGCGCTCATGGCAGGGTTTGTCTGTGGCAGTGGGGAAGGCGGGGTTAAATCATGCCTCACGGGAGAAAAGTTTTCTCATTGGTTCCATTGGTGATGATGAGCCAATCAAAGAGCACCAAAGCCAGTCTCCCCTCCTCCGCTCAGTATAAACACAGCGTGGCATCTCCTCACTGCACGAACACGGCAGCTGTATTGGTCGTGTGAGCTTTCTTACTGCGCGCATCGATACAGTTTGTTGTTCTTTGTGCTTCATGCATGCACCAACGATTCAGTATTGTGACACCTTCTGTCCAAATCCCACAAAGTTGATGCTGTTCATGTGGACGTAGCTTTTTCAGTTTCTCTGCTACGTCCACATGAGCAGGGATGTCCTCACCAGGATGGCTTTCTATCCACATATGAAAATAACACATGGTGTCAATAAAGCTTCAAAAAAGAGCACAGAAATCAATCGATGACTCCAGTGTAGCTGTATCCATCTTTTATATACAGTCCTTGTAGTTGTCACCCATGAACCACATGAGCAGCTCAGAACATGCAGACCTGAGAAAGGTGGCACATATAACAATCAGTACACACTGTGTGGCAGAAAATGCTATTAATGTTGAACAGCACCATACAAATGTTGGCAATAAACGTAACAGTGCACAGAACTAATCTTTCCACCATCCACAAACATTCTGCTCCAGTCTCTAACTTTCAGTGCAAACTCAAAAAGAGGAAATGAAAGACATCACATGATTTTAACTTTGTGCAGATCCTCCACAGTGATGTACACCACCTGCAGAAACACATTCAAACGTCACTATAGTGGGGAATTGTAACCACAGGGAGACAGTAACGGCCATCTGTCATACAGCAGCATACGTACATCACAAACATCCAGATGTATTTAGTCATTTCTAAGATCAGTGATGGCACACGATCTGAACAAAGGTTACTGTTGTGAAAACTGGAGCTTGGAAAGAAAAGTTTCTTGAAGATGTTTCACCTCTCATCTGAAAAGCTTCTTCACTTCCAACTCACAGCTGTTTGAACTCTACTGCAGGTTACTACACTTTCAACACCTGGGTCACTGAGCCACTATTGATCACATGACTCATCACACAAGCCAAGGTTTGAAAAAAGGTGTGGTCATTATAAGCAGAGGGTTCAGGTGAAGCCATGTCATGTGACCTATTGATGTGAGAGGATGTTGGCACGCCACCTCAGAACTGCGCTGTAGGTTCAGACAGTTTGTGTGTAAAGCTGCCTCCTGTCTTCACAGATGGTTATACAATCATTAATGATGTTATTGATCATGAAACTGACCTCACGACCAATGTTCCCTCTAATTTTTCATGTGTGTGAGCGAACTCACAGAGTCCCTGAGCGGCCGCCTGGACCACTGTGAGCGACATCAGACGTGTGCACTGTGGTGACGACAGCATCGCATCCATCGAAGTTACATGTTTATTAAAATAATCAAATTACAGCATTTACATTTCTGTTAGAATCCCTTTAATTAAGAGCTTTAGCCCACTTACAGTGACAATTACAAAAATCTTTTTTAATGGCCTGTGCACTATGTCAACGCTATTGGAAGTATGAATATTTGAACTATGGCAAAACATGAACGGCCAACCAAATCAAGCCTACTATAAACTCCAATTTTGAAACTTAACATTTTTATTATAAAGCTCTGACTTGTGTTATGATGAGCCAGTCTGTGAAGCTCCTGTCCTACTGCGGTCTGGGAGACAGTCCTACTGTCCTGTAACTCTTTGTCTGTCAGTATATAATGATTATTTGCATTTTTCTAATACTCATAAACTGGTGACAGTATTTAATGATCAATATCCATAAATGAAAACTCAATAAATGACACTAGATGAGCAGAAAACTGATCAAGAGCTTAAATTTCACCTTATTTTACCCGTCTGTCCTTCTCACGTCGTCCAGGTTGATGGCCTCGTCTGCTTGCAGCTTTGACTTTATGCGCATCAGCTGGTCCAAATGCTCCGCCTCAAGACGATTTCTGGATGCTGTTTTGAGACGATTCATTAAACTAAAGCCTCTTTTGCAATCTGCACTGGATGCTTGAAATGTAGCACAAATATCCACAAGCTGCGAGATGTGTTTTAGCTCCTCACATTTTAGCGTTGCAGCCTCCATATCTGAGAATGTGCTGATTGACCCATGTTTAAGTTTGTGCCTCAGTATGTACTTGAAATCAGAATATTCACTGTTTATGACCTCCACTGAATGTGGAGGGTGGAGAATGGCCTCATACTTCTTTGCCAGTGTGGCAATCTCTGCTGCTCCATACTCAAACCTGATGTCTGAGGTCAATGCCTCAATGTCAAGTGCAGACCACTCCTATAATTCATCCTCTGGAAAATCCAAGTGATCACAAAGCTTACGAATAACACGAGTAATCTCACTGGTATTCCTGCCATCAGCAGATAAGGCCCTCATCGCCTCTATGACACGGTCACTCCACTTAACATCCTTTTCCTCTGTCAAGTATTGGGAATGCAACTTCTCAATCTTTGCTCTTGCCAAGCAGTGCCCTTCAGTCAGGTTGCATCTTTGAAAAGAAAGACACAGGTGTGCCAGCTCACCCAAAACATCTCCCAGAGCGGTGAGAGTAACCTTGAAGTTTGAATCGGTTAGCTTTTTGTAACAGTAATTTGCCACTGGATGTCTGTTATCACTGGATTCTCTCTTGCAGTATTCTTCCAGCACAGTGTAGTTCCTCAGCATTCACAGCTTGGTGACGCGACAGCCATCGCACTTCACTCAGAGGCCTGAATGACAGTGCATCCTCATCAAGAACCTTTCTAGGTCTTCCAGTTTTCCCCTCTTTACAGTGGATCTAGAGAAAGTGGAGTAAACTGTTCTAAGAAGAGTTCCCACATCACGCATCAAAGGTACATCTTTCCACGCATCATCAATGCCCAAGTCCTCTCTATGGGCCACACAGTGTTGTTCAGTTAAGTGTGGTATTTTCCACTTTCCCTTCTGAGGCCCTGTGACCATTTTTGTACATTGTAGTTTTTCAGTTACAAGCCATTTGCACTGTGTTGAATGGAATATAGCCAAATTCTCTAAAAAAAAGTTTGGCATAATTTCATTTCAAAATTCAAGTCTGACTTCCTTAAATTAGCTTCAGTGGCTAAGCTAACAATACACATCCTCTTAGAGCCCTAGGGACCATTTTTGACCCATTGACTTCCATTATAAACGCTATTTTTCACTGCAGAATTATTACCGTTAATGTCTTGGTGATTACTTATGT
>NW_005187774.1:190937-196713 GCF_000239375.1 Pundamilia nyererei | reverse complement strand
AAATGTAATTAAAACTTGACATGAATATTTCAAGGAGAAGTAGGTCTAAAAGATTGGCTAATTTAAAGTGGAATAAAATATTAATATATAAATTTTTTATAGCACTTTTTGGGGCGTGTACATTTTTGTACACTAGGGCCTTAAAAGGAATCATTTTTAAGGGGCAGCCAATAAAGCTGCAACTCTGTTGTGCTTTCCTCGAGGCACCATCTGAGGCACCATCGGAGGTCAGCATCACCATTCTCTGTAGGGCTGGGCGATAGAAACGATATACGATAGAAACTATATAAATTTGGCCAACAATAGAGATTTTGACTATACTGCTCTATCGCGATAGCGCATGTTGATGATGTCATCAAGCTGCACCTGTTTTGGTCGAAAGCATCGCAGTGGCTACAACCATTATCATCTGCAAATTATGCTGACAGTCATAGCAAAGAGATGAAGCACCTTTGAAATATGGGGAAAGCCAAAAACTGCGCTTCCTCCACTTCCGTAACATTGATTCATTAATGTTGGATTCTCTCGCAGCTGCTCTGTTCCCATGTTGTTGCAGTATATTAATAACTAACCTCGTATTGTGGATGAATGATCTCAGTTGTTCTCCTGACTGAAGTTTGGCCCGTGTACAGCATCCTGCTATGCGATTGCATTTGTCCCTGACCATCAGAATCCCTCACGTTAACTTTTAATGAGTGGAAAAAAAGTTGGCGTTCATCCTCCAGCTTCACTGTGCTAATGTTATGCTAACATAGCTGTGTCGCTAGCAATCGTAGCACAACATTATATACCAGGTAGTCCAACTTCAGTAACCCTGCAAACACCACTGCTGTTTAGTTTTCTGTCTTCATTTATGTCGGAAGTGACAGCAGAGCTGTACGTTTGATTTAGTTTCAAATCTCTCTGTCATAACATGGTAGGAAATGTTTAGGTGGAAACTAGCGAGCTAACTTCCTGCTAACTTCTAACTCCGTTACATTTAATAAATCTGTTTTCATGGATGTTAAACTTAATTGTTACACCTGGTAAAGCAGCAACGCTGATGATTTTATTAAAGATGAAAGAATTTAGACTGTTTTTAACTCTCAGTGTTTGTTTGACTTTGGGACCTGAAGGAGACGGAGTTTAGGACCCAGATTACTCCGTGAAGCTCCTCCCTACGGCAGCCGTAATGCTCTGACATCCATCCAGCAGTGCAGCTTACCAAAGTTGTACTAAAACATTTTTAACAGATTTCTGCCCAAATCGGTTCGAGGTCAGTAAGCACAACCAGAATTCATACATAAGGCACACTCTCGATTTTTGAGAAAATTAAAGGATTTTAAGTTTGGAAAATCCTTATACAGAAGAAAAGAATATATCGTGATATATATCGTTACCGCACATGCTTCAAATTATATCGCGATATGAATTTTAGGCCATATCGCCCAGCCCTAATTCGTGGCTCAAGAGTTAGGAGTTCGCCTTGTAATCGGAAGGTTACCGGTTCGAGCCCCGGCTCGGAGAGTCTCGGTCGTTGTGTCCTTGGGCAAGACACTTCACCCGTTGCCTACTGGTGGTGGTCAGAGGGCCCGGTGGCGCCAGTGTCCGGCAGCCTCGCCTCTGTCAGTGCGCCCCAGGGTGGCTGTGGCTACAATGTAGCTTGCCATCACCAGTGTGTGAATGGGTGGATGACTGGATATGTAAAGCGCTTTGGGGTCCTTAGGGACTAGTAAGGCGCTATATAAATACAGGCCATTTACCATTTACCATAATTCTCTGCATGTCTAGTTCATGCCGTGCATGCGGTCAGCTGGATGATGCCACCAAACAGTTTTATGGTTGACGTTATTTTCCTCCCTGGATTTAATATACAGGACTAGCATTTTGTGCACTGTTACGTCTGTGCTCTCACCTATGATCAGGGTGTGCCGAGGTGCATTTTTAACTTCACACATTGTCTCATTCTGCACTACTTCATTGATTGAATTCACAAACTCAAAGGCATCATCTTTGCTTCGCCAGCTTTCTGGTACACTCACATACTTTGCCATGTGATGGTCAATTTGTTGAACCGACAGCAGAGAAGAATTCATTTTGAAGGCTGGTAGAATCTTGTCGATGAGAACTTTAACTTCTTCGAGGTTGGATTTCTTTCTGAGTGACAGCTCGTTCCTCTTCTCTCGGTCTTTGGCGCTCTCTCCCAACAACGTACCGATCCTCATTCCCATCGTACATCTTCTCACAATTCCAGCTGCTTTCAAATGACTTTTCTGTTGAATGTGGCGCTTGAGGTATTCCAGCTTCCATTCTGTCCACACTTTTCCCTCCGAAAACTCGCTTGCGATTTTAGCTTCGCAACATATTTTGCAGACCAGACCTTTCTCGCTCAAAAAAGAAAAAATCTCTCCCAGTTTCACAGTTTTTTCTCCCGTTTGCACATATTCTGACAGCCATTCCATCTTAAAAGAGTCGCATTTCTTTTTTACTTTGGCCACTGTGTGCCACTGCCCGTTCGTTTTGCCATTATTTTAAAGGTTCAACATAAGCAGCACTCCACATCGGCCACACCCCTTTGTTAGCTAAACATGAGCAGCATTTAAGGACGCTGTCATAGCCTGTCAACCACATTGATGAGCTGTGCATATACGAATGTGAATCGCATCATTGGCTGGAGCAGCCAGTCACCGCTCACTTACTGACTCACACTACAAAACAGAATCAACTGCTAACGTATTTATTTTCATTTCAATTCAGGTTAGGTTTTTTTTTTCGTGCGCTACAGAGATTTTCTGTGCGCAGAGACCGTGCCAGCAGTGCACAATTGCGCACGCGCGCAGCTTAGAGGGAACATTGCTCACGACCCAGTGGTGCCAGTTTAGCTCATTATGCAAACGTAGATGTTTATAAGGCTGGAAACCAGCAGTCAGCTGAGACTGAAGACGTCACTTAGATGAGTGCTGAAAACTCCTCGTCCACAAGAACAGAACCAACTTTTGGGGGAAAACAAACCTGTCTTTGGTGATAGAGCATTTAGGCAATGAAGAATGGTTTACACTCACCTTATCATGGCAGGGATCTGGATAGTCACAGATGTCCTCTGGAAAGGCAGACCGTATCAACATCTTCACCTCTTTAGGGTAGACGTAGGTAGGCTGACACTGATCCCCCTCCTTCACGCCAACCTTGTTAAAAAACTAGGACGGGGGTGACAGGAGTTATATGATAAAGATGATAGAATAATACAATGTATTTCATGACAGGGACCACCTGTAAACACAGAAGACCAGTCTGTGAGCAGTTACAAATCATCACCCAGTCTCAGTCTCTCATTTCCTTGTCCTGAATTGAATCGTGATGAAATGAAGTCCACACTTTGTCCTCTGCAGAAGACTCCTTCAGCTTCTTCTAATGGTTATATATCCTGCCTGGCTTTGGAATATCTGAGGACTAAGTGTGAGTATTAGTCTGTCATGACTGAAACATCTCTACATGAATGTCTGCAGGAGATTTTCTGATGGCACAAAGCTTTGGGGAGTGCTGTAACCACTGGGAGAAAACCTTGCTTATTGTCATTAATGAGCTGAACAAAACAGTACAGACACAAACATGTGCCATGGCTCCCCGGTGTCACCCATCATAGCCAACCTTTACCTGGAAAGTACAGCACCAAGCCACTGGCACAGATAGGTGGATGTAGAGTAGTAGAAGCCTTCACTGTTCACATCAGCTCAGTGGATAGAAACAGAAAGTTCACCAGGGCAGACTCAAACAATAAAAGTTTGCTTTGCACAGTGAGGAGAAAGTCCTCAACATTGGAGTTTACTGGAAGCTATGCCTGCAGGTAAAGATTATTTTGGTAACTGACTAATCCACCAATTGTTCTTTGAATGTTTCAGTGACTCTTATCTCCGCCTCCTGTGGGCACACCTGTTCTAGGCTCCAGGACCTCACCTGCTCAAGACTGTGAAGACCAGCCTGTTGTCTGGTTAAAATAATGACCCAGGAGACATTTGAATTTGAAAACAATCAATTGTATTTCTAACATTACTCAATATGTCCGTCAGACTAAAAATGAATTCTAATAATAATAACATAGAAGCTGTACATCTGCATCTAAAGGTCAAAGGTCACTCTTTCAAGAATGTAAATGTTTCCATTGTAGACAGACATGGCTTTTTTTACTCCTCTTTCTGTCTTCTCTGTGTCCACTGTGGACAACCATGCTTGAACAGAAGGGGTTCCGTCAACTCTCTGCAATGCTGAGATCGATTCCCAGACCCCTCTTCTCATGTGCATATATGGGATCCCCGTCAAACTCTAGCATATACTGTGCTGTTGTTCTGTGGTAAGAGAACGCAGTACTGTAAAGACATCTACGTGTTGCTACTGAAGTACACACCAGTTTCCTCTGCAGAAGACGGAAGACCTTCTTGCGACGGGCGTGGTCATTCCTGAGGCGTGTGGCAGCATGTAGCAAAGATGCTAACCACCCGGGAAGCCTGCAGAAGTGGCCATAATAGATATAAGTGTAGGTATAACTCTTTCCTGTACCTTATCCCTGCAGCTACCACCCTCTAACGTAAGTAGATAAGTACCAGACCATATAGCACCCAGCTTTGCTCACTCCACAGTCCCAGCATATCCTTACAATATCCTCTGGGCTGCTTTGCAATAAAGACTTTGACCCTGTCTCTGTGTTCTGATTTAGAGCGCAGCTGATAAACCTAAAAACATGTTTCTATGCAGTTTAAACGCCTACTTCTGAACAGCCATCAAGTACTTATTTATCTGTGCATCAGCATTGGCAGGGTGGATGGAGAGTGTTACAGTTACAGTTTGGTAAATGCTGCTTTAAGTTACGTTGTTCCACATGGACACTAAGACTCACACTGTGGTGCAGGATATTCCTCACTTAATTTAACTATTAAACTTATCTGCATTTATATAAAGCAGTATACTTGCACAGTGACTAATGGTAGTCTTAAGGTTTAACTAGAAATCCTACATTTAGAATAATGTCATCATTATTTATGCTGAGTTTAGAAACGCAACCAACTGTCACAACTTGCAGATCGTCTGGACTGTTTATGTGAGGACCCAAATGCACACCACACAGGAAAACAGGAAAAATAAACGAAAGACGTCCCGTTTATTAAGGCAGACACACCAAACGGGGAAAAATGCATAAATAAACTAAACAGAGGAACGGCTGAACTGGGGGAACTAAGGACATAAAGTAAAAGCCTGGAACACTAGAAAAACCTCGGAAACACCAGCGGGAAACAGAAGAGACACGGAGGAACCACGGACACGATGACAAAGGTCACGGAAAACTCACACAGTGGCTGTGTCCCAATTCAGGGTCTGCACGCTTGAAGTACGCATTTCAAGTGTTACATCACCGCCACACGACGACGGCTGTCCCAATTCGAAGTGTACTTCAAACGCATACTCCAAATGCGCCGTCGAGTTCCCCAAATATCAAGCGTGGTCCGGTGCACGCTTCGTGGTCCCATATATCCCACAGTTCATAGCGCGGCGGTGGGTGTGGATAATTTTGCTGCAAAATACGGCAGAAGGGAGCGGCAGAAGAGTGAACTGTGAAAAGTAAGTACTGAATATGACGTCACTTATTTATGTGCGAATGTTTAATAACGAAGAAAATTAAAACATTACTGTTGGCCACATGTTGGCAGAGTTGTGCGACATTAGTGATGTTTGTACTTTCAGTGTTTACTTGGTTTTAAAGCCTCTACATATATATATAGTCGACCTTAATCCTACAGAGATTGTG
>NW_005187774.1:188067-189658 GCF_000239375.1 Pundamilia nyererei | reverse complement strand
GTCAGCCTGTTTAAGGTTCTGATATCTATTCTGTGTGACTGAAAGCAGTTATGATGTTGGAATTGAACTCAGGACCTTCTTGCTGTGCGGCAACAGTGCTAACCACCGTGCCATCGTGCTGCCCTTTTTTCTCACCCAATAAAGGAATATTTCATATATCAGTCGACTCTTCATTCTATCAGACACAGTTATCACAGCTCCTACATTTGCTTTTTACACATGTATGTAAACATTGAGCCAAATTTAGTACCAACATATTAAATGAACAATATTTGTCTCTTATATATAACACATCTATATATGCACTGTCAAAGATACTCGTCTTTGACTGAAGATTTAAGGTGATAGGAAATATAAATAACTGCAACTTGAATCTTTGACCCAGAATTCAAGCTCACTGCTGTAATATATCCTGTAATATATCTCATAATAATCTGACAATACTATAATATTGGCCATATTATATTTACATTGCCACAGTGAGATGACTTTAGTCTCATGAACAACATCAGCTAATTGTTATTTACTAACTAATCTTAAATGAGTGTTCAGCACAGAAATGAAGCCCAACTATCATGTTTACAGTCCCGTGGTCTCAGCCTCAGATACTCAGCTAATCACAGTGATGTCATGACAAAAATGAATGACCAACAAAACATTTTTCTCCTTCATTTCTGTCACACAAAGCTGTATGTAACGTTTCTCGCGGTTAGTATCATGGTTGCTAGGCAACCTGAACAGCGCGACGGAGGCCAGACCGTCCCATTTCACACGCCTCTCACTTCCGCACTTCTCGTACTTATAGTACGAACCGTGCGTACTGCGCGTACTTCAAGCGTGCAGACCCTGAATTGGGACACAGCCAGTGTATACAGACAGGAGGTGATGAGGGAAGTGGTCACAGCTGAGACAAATTAGGGGCGATGAGGCAGAGGGGAACAAAACAGAACACACTGAACACGGGACGCAAGACTGTCAAAGTAAAACAGGAAGCACAGAGACGCGGGCCTAAGACTCACACACCTGACATAACATTAGGGATAAAACAGGGAGGCAACGAGACGACAAGAAACACCAGGAGAGCAACACGGGAGGGAGAGGGAATCCAAACATGGAGACGAGACAGACAGAGGGGCGAGCGACACACACGGGCGACACGGAGTAAGGCAAACACACAAGACGAAGCTCAGGGAAACGCACAACACTAAACAGAGTTTACACAGGAACCAAATCATCCCCGTACACAGAGAATAACACAGCTCAGGACTTCACAATAAGCAGTGCTCTTCATTACTAAACTAATGATTTCTTAAAAAGAAACACACTTATTATTATTATAGGAAGCAGTTTGTTACAATATTACTAGTTATTTCTTAACATTACATGCACTGTCCCTTCATTTGTAGCTCACAATGTAAACCTCAGAATATCATCCCACACTGACTCAGGCTCCTACTGACACTCAGCTGATGTTCAATAACACAAAGCCATGAGCAAGTAGAATCTACAGTAGAGTCTACAGTAGAGTTTATAGTAGAGTCTACAGTAGAGTCTACAGTAGAGTTTATAGTAGAGTCTGCAGTAGAGTCTA
>NW_005187774.1:167037-187563 GCF_000239375.1 Pundamilia nyererei | reverse complement strand
CAGTAGAATCTACAGTAGAGTTTATAGTAGAGTCTACAGTAGAATCTACAGTAGAGTCTACAGTAGAATCTACAGTAGAGTTTATAGTAGAGTCTCCAGTAGAGTCTACAGTAGAATTACAGTGGAAACAGGTTTTTGTTCAGTTCTTCGTTTCATCTGATTCCACATGAATTATTAAGGTTGGTTTAGAACATGCTCTGAAACAACTGTCCAAAGAAGAACCAGGAAGTGTTTCATAACAGGGACCGAATGGCAGGAATGAAGCGATATACATAATGAACTCTGCAGTGAACAAGAGCAACAGTGACTAAAGGAGAATCAGCACAGGTGAAGGGAAGTGGGCGGGCCCCGAGGTAAACTTTCCTCTACATCCAGGCGAAAGCCAGAGTGAAGTACACTGCTGACTGACACGTGCCCTCGTACCAAATACCACAGCTCTGCTAGAGGACTCATTAAAGGGTCACTTTAGAAGAACTGGAGCTGACAGCAGGCGCACATTAATGATTTAGCCCAAAAATGACTAAAACAATCAGGCTTTATGTATGTTTTCACCCCCGTGGTGATATTCTGTCATTCTGTCAATAGCTTTTGGACGACTCGACGCTGGATTCTAAACTGAAAGCTGGGAAACTTGAACTTACCCGAGTGAATGGCAGAGATCAATATACACATTCATGATGATGGACAACAGCAATGTCTGTGGACGAGAACGCCAACAGCATATTAGGGTTATTATAGTTAAAGTAAACTAAAACTAGGTGTGAAAAGCACTCTGCTGAATGTGAATACAAACAGCACCTATAACTAATACGAACCCCAACAACAGTATAAAGCTAGCTGGACCGGTACATTTGGTAAGTGGGGCTTTTCTACATGATCAATGCACTGATGCACGCACACATAAAGAATATCAGCTGTTATCTGTTCTAACACTGTTATTTCATTACTATGGATTTTTTTTAATCCACGGAACTGCAATAAAATGTTTCAGTAACTCTGGATAATTGAAACATTTTAACGCCTTGTGTTTTTATTGCTATTTTGTAACAAAGGATATTTTTATACCATAAAACATTTTGTATTTCAATTTCAATTCTAGGAGGGACATGAGCTCATCATGTCTCACGTTCCTGACCACTCAAAGATCACGCGCTGACCACACAGCTACTATTACAACTTATTATAAACAGTTCTTTGCTCTGTGTCAAAGTCGAAATGCGCTCATAGTAAAGCAGAACCTTTTGGATGCTGTTTCCGTTGAACAGAACCAAATTAATGTGGATTATAGATGAAACTTTCAGTCCACATCGCCTCTGCTCAACGAGTCCGAGCTAGCAGCAGGTAGCTAGCTAAGCTGTCATCCATTAGCCTCGCTCAGCCTGCTAACTAGAGTTTGACTGCAGGTGATGAATGTGACATTTTACTGATGTTTGTTAGACTGCTAACAGTTCGCTTGGTGAGGGCTCGCGCGCTCCTACCTGTCACCTCTGAAAAACACCCTCTCCTGAACAGTGCGCGTGCACTCTCCGGACTTTTGGGGGCGCGGTTTAACCCCGAGTCACGATGACGGTGGCAGCACTGAGCAGGCTGACCGACTGATGACATGGTTACGGTTCAGTAGAAAACCATCACCCAGCGGTTCCTGTCAGCTCCTCCACCTACGACCTGCACACTGTAGTCATCATCACACGTGTGTGTGTGTGTGTGTGTGTGTGTACACACACATACATATTTAAAAGGGACAGTGCAGCTTAACATAGTCCAAGTACAAACATGAAAGTAACGCACGTACGTTTATAGCTATTGCTAATTGTCAATAACTGTGCCTTGTTGGGCTTACAATCAAAATAGATACATTTTACAATAAAACACATTTTCATAAAACCAAATTACATCATAAATGCAATTACATTAATTAATAGACAATTAAAATTAAATTAAAATCCTTAGTTGAAATGACTACATTTCCCTTTAACCACACTTTAAGCTTCAATGTAAAGGATCTGATGTCTGTAATCAATTCGATTTTGGTTGGAAGTGTTCCACAGATGGCAAGCTGACTGACCGAATGCAGATCTGCGATATGACATCTTGCAGTTGCCGTTCACCTTACTCCTAGTAATACGATTACTATCTTGTCTCTGGATGTTTCTATTGAGACACTCTGGGGCCATCCTATTTATACATTTAAGAAAACACAAATGATTAAAACTCTTAAAACTAAGTAGTAGCAATATTTCTTTAAAATGTGACAATGATGCCACTGAACAGATTTTTTATCCATTATTTTTAAAGATATAAGGACACCACAGGCTGACTGGTGCTGCTTGGGTCCAAACGGTCATACAATATGAAAAATGAGAGAATATCATAGAACGCATAAACATCTGAGCTGCTGAAGTGGCTATAAATTGCCAAATTAACTTAAAACAACTCAGATCAGCCTTGACCGTCTTAGAAATCTTTTTTTACATGCTTGTCAAATTTAAGATCCGAATCTAAAATTATTCTAAATATTCTAAAAACGTAGATCTATCTCATATATAGATATATCTATATATGAGATAGATCTATCTATCAAAAAATCCGGTCTGTTTCTTCCAGTCTTCCCACAATGCTCTTCTTCTTCTCCATCAAACTTTTCAACAGCCAGAAATCAAACATTAGTAATGGAGGCATGTTTATTAAGAGACAGAAACACTCGTTACAGGTTCACAGGCTGCACACTCGACCATGGTCATAGAAAACATTCAGCATCTAGTTCCTCACAGGCTGTTTTAGACTAGCAGCAATGCCAAGCTGGCTTTGGGTTTATCCAGGTGACTTCAGGGCTAATGGTGGGTTTGTTGTTCTATGAAGGCGCTTCACTTCATCGAGGTAACCTATGCTGTGAAACTCCTGCAGGTATCACTGAAAACAGTGACACCACACCTGGTCCCCTGTGTGCAGACAGTCCACAGTGTCGTGAGTAATGGATTTTTATAAGCAATAACATATGATCCAAAGACACCTGTGCTCACCTTAGGGTGAAATTGTGTTTTTCTATTGAATCTTTACTGTCAAATCCTTAAACAGCACCAAGTCTGCAGCTAAAAGCAGAAAAAGTAAAACTGTTCCAAGTGTCTGATGAGCTGGATTTGAGTAGGCGAGTCTTTGGAGCACAGAACTGCAGTGTTGACTCCACCACAGGCTGAAGGCCAGCTGCTCTTCCCAGTGTGCATGTGACTGGGCTCGCTCTTAGTAGGGCTTGCCTCCCAGTGAAGTAAGCATCTCCAGCCTCTCTGCAGCAGTGGGCATGTCAGGTTTCACACCATCTCTTCTCCTCTGCACCATGATGTTGTGCTGCAAGACAAAACAGACCAGCCAAAGAAAGCACATCAGATAATTAGCAGAACAGCACCTGCTAATAATGACGGCTGAATAAATAGCACGACACCTTCTAACCAAGTCAGTGTGACTGCTCAAGTCTCGCTCGTAAAGGTCACAGTGGGTCTGAGGAAATAACCTCGATGACATCACAGTGACATCATGGAGGGCTTTGAGTGCCAAACTGAAATGATTACATCATCAATTCAGCTGGTTTCAGAATTATTAACTGATGCATTTAATCAATTCATTACGTGTGTAAGACAGGTCCATCCTATCGCCAGGTATGATGAACAGGTATCCCACAATGCATTTCAAATCACAAGTGGCAGTGCTGCTCTAAACTGTAAGCAACAGGGTGGCTTTAAAAAAGAAATCACTTCCTGATTCAAACAGATTTCACTTTGATTAAAGCTGGATCAGTACATCGCTTTTTAAAGACGGCAGAAACTCAGCCTAAAGCTCACAAAACTATTTCAACAACCAGCAAACGGCTAAAACTGCAAATGACAGCAGGCACACGGCTTCAACACAAACATCAGTGAACCGCCTCAGGCTGGGCCGCAGCGTCAGCTCGTACTCACAACGCTCCTCAAACCCAGCGCTGAAAATGACAGACTGAAACAAGTACAGCACACGTACAACCATCAGAGCTCCACCTGTGACAGGCGGAGGGGGTGTTGTGTCCCACTTTATAAGGTGCGGTGCAGCACAGCTCCAAACACTTCAGCAAATATCCTCCAGCTTTACAAACTGACCACAGGTTTACGTTTAGATCGGCGCTCACAGCCCTCTGTACCACAAGAGCACACAGTTACCATACCTGTGTGAAACACTTGTGCTGTGGAGTCTGACGTGTGACAGGAGGCTGAAGTTAATTACATTATAGTAATAATAATAAGAAGAATGTGTTAGTCCCTGTAGGGAAATGACTCCTCTGCATTTAACCCATTCACCCAGTGAAGCAGTGGGCAGCCACCAGTGCAGCACCTGGGGAGCAGCGTGTGCAGACGGTACCTTGCTCAGGGGTACCTCAGGGTAGCCGTTCAGTGGATTGGAACCCCCGACCTTCTGATCAAGGGGCCACCACTTACCTAGTGAGCTAGCCCTGCTTGTTGATGTGAGCCAATACTAAGAGAACCCCCGTTTGTTGGCCTTTTCTTTGCACACACACACACACACACACCTGGTGATGTGTGACCCAGATGTAAACAGATTGGTCATGTGACCACTGCCGTGTGACACAGTAATGATAAACACTTCCACAGTTACAACAGCACGGCTTTGCTGTGACAGTATTCTGAAGAGTTCACTATCGCGAGCAGGCAGGTTGATCCTTGACTCACACGTGGAGCTGAAACAACAGCAGGCTCCTTTCAGTGCTTACATTTGACTGATGCCATTTCGCTCTGGCTCCATGGTGTACTGGTTTACAGGTTAGCCTACTGAAAGATTCCCAGTTGATCCCAGACACACAAATCCCTCTATGGTCATGTCCATAAGAGCAACTGAGAAATGTGCTGATGTGACACGAGATACGACTGCACCACAATAGCGGTCACTGATCATAGCGCTTATGAAAAGACTAAGACGCCCTGCATACTGTTCGCTGCACTCAGTGACCAAACAGCCATTTAGATCCTTACAAACAGAATTGTGGCGATATAATTATGAGGGTATACTGACCCTAAAAGTGCAGGATGTCCATTTTATTTGTAGATATGAGCACTTCATGAAGGAGCGTGTTAACCCCCATCAGCACCCACTCAGATCAACTCGCCGAGGCTCGCCACGACTCCACTGACTGCTTTTTCATTACAACCGAGTACCACCTGACCTGTGTCGTTATTGTCATGGCGACACAACAGCACCCCGTGATATAATTAGTATGTAATACGCTACAACAAAGGCGGACCTTGAGCCAATGATACACCCGCTGCTCGGCCTGTAGCTTTGCGTCAGACTCGGGGACCATGGCGATGCCAGGTTTAAAAAATGTCAGTTTTGGGTTTGTGAAGGAGACGCTGTGATGACTCATCGAGTGACGTCCCTGCCCAGCCAATCGGAGGCCTGCCGTCTGCTGGTGTCACATTTTGGGCTCACCTTGGATTGCTTGGAACCCCGGCCGAGTAGGTACTGAAAAAAGGACCTGGTAGCAGGTACTCTGACCTAATGAAACTGTACCGAACTGTGGCCTGGTCTCTGTGCCGGGGGTCCGAGTCTGTCTGAGGGATTCCCTTTCTCCGTTTGTTCCAGGACAAAGCTCTGTTCTCTACTCTTTCATGTCTTTACTGAACTTGGCGATGTTTCCGTCGTGTTTACAGTGTAAAGTAGCTTTTCTCACTCACTGCAGCCTGCATGCTTCTGCTCAGTGCTGCTGAGTCACGTGACCAGAGGACGGCTAATCACAGCCTGCAGGAGAGGAGGTGTTTGCACAGACACGCCAGCTTTCTGAAGGGCGGGAGCCGAACTTAGGACAGAAACAAACTAAAGCATCGAGTCCATCCTGTTAGTGTCGATCAGATACCAAAACCACTGATACTGCTGGCTAACATGTGTTGCTCATTACTTGTGGTGCCTTGAGCATCCAGTGGGTGTCACCACTGCAGCATCAAGGATGAAGATCTTTCAAGATCTTTGCCAACAACAAATCGAAACATGAAAACATTACACTCACCCAGTATTTCCTACAGTTCTTATATCTCTGGAAGTAGGTGGAGCACATGCTTTTATCATAGTTGTAGGCATTCAGACACTTCTGGGAGTCATCGCTCTCCTGAGAAAAGGCGTATTTCAAAGCACAGGATTAGAAAGCCGCAACACTCCTGTGCCAGCAGCAGGCACACAGCCGACACAGCGCAGCACGTGACAGACGGCGAGCTTACTTCGATGCAGGGGTTAATGTCCTGGTTCCGAACTTTCCGTGCATTTTGATCCATCTGAATCTGGACGGATGGAAAGAAACAGGCTAGTTTTTCTCAGAAGCATTTACCTCGTCTCTTTGTGACTCCAGGCAGCATTTTAACATGAACCCATAGACTAGACAGAAAATACACACATGGTCAATGTCATGTCCCCACTGCTTAATTATGTGACTGTTTTCAGTGTCATCGTTGTAGCTTTTTTTAACTACATGTCACAATTTCCTATCTATACAACCAGAAGTGAGCGGCTGGCTTCCCTGTTTGGATCCATCATCTGTGTCCACTAGAATTAGTTAACTGAACTGAAATAATGAGAACAGTGACTGCACAGGAAGGCAGACGCCTACATACCTGCCTCCTTTTGCCCCACTCAAAGGCCGTTTTTTCCTTTTTCAGCGGCAGACATTGTGATGTATGCTGGACGTTTGTCTTGCAGTGAACCAGGCATTTCAGAGGTACTATACCAACACTGGACTGTTATTGTGGGCAACATTTAAAGATCAATACACATTAGCTCACTTTCAGTTGTTACATTTTGCACATGACACGTGGTTGTGGTTATTTACTATTGTGCACCAAGAATTCATTCCAGTGCATTTTACTGTGATACACACCCCAAAATGTTTATACTGTGAAGCTCGAGTTTGATGAAACGCATCATTATTTATGCCACAGGTCGATTTACAACTTGAGGATATCAAAGATTAAGTTGTGATCAGTTTGGAGACTTTTATATCATGTTTACAGTTTTTCTTAGGATTAAACAAATGAGTGAAATAAAAAAATGTTTGTAGTTTGAAATACATGCCGAATTAAAGGGCAGTTCTTTCACACACTGTTTTAATGATTCCTGGAGATCGGAAGCGTTAAAACGAGCACTTGTTATTTAATTAGCAGATTTCCTAACGACGGTGGGTGCAGCTGAGCGTCCTCCCCCAGTACGTTTCTGTATCAAGCGAAAGCTTCTTTAATGTCTCCAAACGGTGCAGAAACTTTGCAGCAGCTGAATGTGAGTGGAATACTCACCATTACCTGAATGTTACAACGTGCCTTCTAGAACCCGGCGTTAGCCTAGCGAGCTGTGCAAGCAGCTAACGCCCACTGCAGTGAAGACGAGCCGGCTTTAGCAAACACACAACCAGGCTAGACTCCGAGCAACACCAAGCTAACTGATAACGCAACCTTCTGTCACCTTACCGCCGCCTCTGGTTACTGCACCGGCGCACCGCGACGTCACCGAGGACTGACGTCAATATGAGCCAATAGACGCTGTAAAAACCTGCAACGTAGAAAGATAATCCAGCGAGCCAATAGGATTCCGACCCTAACTGTTAGGTTTCGTATCCTTGCAAAACAGGGGCGAAAAGAAGTTTCGGGGATTAACGGCGAGTCCAGTTTTTGAGTTTTATTTACAGACAATGTAAGCGACACTAAAGTGAAAACGACAGCGCCTTTCACAAATCAAAAAGCGCCTTGTCGGAACTTTAAATGGGTGTGACTAACTCCAAGTTCGGTTGCATCGCAGCGCATACACAATGGCTGCTCGAAAGAGGAGAAAGCAAACAATTTTCAGGCCCGCCGCGTCTCGCAAAAAATATGAGAAAAAAATTATTAAAAATTCGGAAAATAGTTGAAAGTGAAGAAAAACTCAACAGAAAGGATGATAAAGCGTCCGGGGTAAGTCTGGTGCAAAATAAGGAAACGGTTACTCAGTTCTTCAATTAAAATATCGGGGTTATTTAAATTATGAGCGGGGTGAGCTGGGGAAAAAGTTAGTGTTAATCAGTACCCAGCTTTGGACCACAGAGAAAACCAAGGCAGGGCACAAGGACCGAGAAATGTCAAATCAGCGGTGTCACTGCTGATATTAGTGTGACGGTGCGTGTTCACGAATATTAAAGGTCCCACGAAGCGGTGGTGTGAAGGATACTTGAGGAAAGTTGAACACTTGGTTTATTTTTCTAATATAATAACAATGGCAGTGCCGTGAGCGCCGCCACGAACAGGCGCGCTGAGGAATAATGTTCGTTTTCCTCCGCGCGGACTTGACTTTAGCGCACGCAGTGTCAACATTCGTGTCGGTTCAAGCATCTCTTCGCAAAACCGTAGCGGCGACACGAGCGTGCAGCGGCCGCACTGACATTTTGTCTGCGGCCGTGTACTGTATGGCGTTTCCCCTCCGCGCTATTGATCAGTGTGACACAGAAGCTCGCGTCCCCAAACAAGCGGCTCCGTTTCTTGTCGATAAAGTAGAAAATGGAGGGAGAAGTAATGCGGCAGCGCCGAGCGACCCAGCATAGTGTCTTTAAAGTTACCGTGGCTCAGTGTGATTTGTGTGGCAGGTTCACACTTCGTGGGCTGTTAATGAAATGTGTGCCTGTCGCTGTTCCGCCGTGCACAGCCGGTCATATGTCAGGCTACGGTGCCTTAAACGTGAAGCTTCCACAGACTTGTTCGGTGCTGTCCAATCAGCAGCCAGTCTGTCTGTACCTGTCTCACATACATTAAAGCGGAGTCTGCGTGAACGCTTCTGCGACGCTTGCTTTGAACCCGCCCGTGGTTCCGATGTGCTGCTTAAAGAGACTGCAGAGACACAGCTGTCCAACCCGGTTCATCAGATTAGGAACTGATCAAAGTTTAGGGAAATTCTGAGAATTTAAATGCGGGTATAACCGGATCCTAAATCAGCCAAAAAGTAACTTTCTGCTTGTTTCTGTACAATTCACCAAGTTTAAAGCGGTTTATTCTTTCTGATCAGACGGAAACGATTTCATTTGTTTTTCTTTTACAGATGAAGAGTTCTTTGTTGGAATGAGACACATTTAGTTTCCTTTTGCTTCGAAGAATAAAGATTATTCCAAGAGTATAAATTCATTCAGACCTTCAGAGATTAAAGCAAAGAGCTTACACCATCTATCCACACTTTCACTAAAACATGAATCAATGCTTCAGTTTTACCAAACAGGCACAAGTAGTGACCGTAGTAACAATTAATCATGTTGCTAAAGAATACTGATACTAAGTAGATACATTTGTAACTTCTCTAAAATAAACAGTTGTACATAAAAAATGTCCTTTTTTTCCCCTTTTTTGATGTTTTCTTATGGTTTTTGTTTTTTTTGTAAACATTAAAAGTTCTTCTGCTAATTCTTAATTATTACAAAATAACCGAGCATTTCCTGTGTAGTTATGTGGAATCATTTAGTGAATGTTTTCAGCTCATAAGTTAAACAAAATTCTAAATGTCTTTAATTATAGAGGTATCAGCCCCAAACCATCATCCGGTGCAAGGAGTGATGCAGTGTCTTTATTCATCAGTGTTTTTATTGTCAAGGTTTCATGGTGCTGCGTGAACTACTTTGCAGATCAGGCAAAATTTAATTTGACATAAAATAATTGTATTTTTTCTTTGGTCAAAAATGGATGAAAATGCAAGATGTGATCTGTTTGTGTGCACTGAACAACTCTTCTCTTTGTCTGTGTTTGAAAACTAATTTAGAATAGAATTTGAATAGAATGTCCAACAGAATAGTTTTTATTTTTAATAGTTTGAAATACACAGTTAAAGATTTCACACTAAGGAGATTTTATTTCTTTTTTGTAGATTCCAGCAAGTTGGTTAACTGGGGAAAGTAATGGTGTGTGAGATTGTGTAATTAGAAAGAGAAGGGCTGTCGGTGTTGGCTACTGATCCTGAAGGATTCAGTGCACCTCACCGCATCAGCAGCAGGACAGCTTCATGTACAGGGCTTAGCTGGTGGACCCTGCACACAGAAATAAGACCTTTCTCTGTTTAAAGAAATGTAAGCAAATAAACTAAAATAACCACCTCTTTGTTTTATGTTACATTCTTTTAAATGACAAAGTACACATGCATGTGTGTCACGTTATTAGTATTATTAGATCGGTCTATATATATTTCTGTAAGGTTGGATAAGACCATGTTCCCTGTGTGTTACATCACCTGTGATTAAATCGAAATGTTGGCCCATTTTTGTCTAATGTAGGATTTCAGCTGCTGCTCGCTTCAGACGCTGTTGATATGATTTAAATACCTGGACTGCAGGGAGACAAGTCTGACAGACGGTTCAGTTCGATTATCTTGGTATAACAAACAAAGCTTTCCCTGAAAAAGACGTGTATGAAAGTTTCTCTTGCCATGTCACTAATTCCCCTTCACATCATGACTGCTAAACTCTGCACTAGTTAAAAAGACCAATGGTCTGACTCCTCTTTAGCCCGTAGGACACAAAAGAATTAAAAATACAGATGAGTCAAACCATGAGACACTTTTCCACTTTGCCAGGCTTCAGGTCCACTGCTTGTTTTTTTCCAAATAAAACAATTATTAGATCCAATTATAGTTAAATTATTGATCACAGCTCAGCCATCTGGTGCCACTGTGGCCAATGAAAGGGCTGCCCACTGGGGTGGTTCTTTTCTACATGACCTACAAAAATATTTAAATAAATGATTTTGTGGTCAGAGGTTTCTGTGCACTTACAAAGACATGATTGTACAGCACACATCTTTGATGGCTTTAACAAGCAAGAACTGAGTGCACACGCTTGAATTTGTTTTGGATTTGCATCCCTGCTGATGGGTCGACAGAACCCATCAGGCCCAGAACTTGATGTTAGTGATGGAGTGACAGGTCGTGTCCCTTTGCCAGCATAAAGGACTCGACTGACCAGTACTGTCCAAGGAGCTCAGTCAACATCTAAGGAGAAGAATTACACGTGTTGGGAAGGTCTCTTGGAGCCATATCTAAACAGCTGCATATTCCTAAATCTTCACCATTCTAACAATATTATATCAGTGCAAATTATTCTGTATGTTGTCTGGAAGAAGACCCCAACTACCACTTTAAGATGAGAGGAAATTGGTTGGGAAGTTCAGGAAGAACACAGGAACCACCAACCACCAAACCTGCCATGAACTGGAAACTGATGGAACTCCATGGCAACAAAAAGAAGCTTGTGCTCCAAAATCACCGTCTTCAGCCCGAGTTGAAATTTCCAGTTCCCCATATGGACAAGCCAAATGGGGTATTTGGCCGCGACGATGACGTATGTTTGGAGAAGTAAGGCTTTCAAACCCAAGAACACTGAGCTCATACGATGGAATAATAAAGACAGATTTTCAGCTTCACCTCAAACCAGCAGCTTGGAGACGATTGGCTCATCAGAATTTCTTTTAGAATAGCTAAAGTGGGCCAACACTCACCTTCTGGGATGGCTTTCCCTAACATCTACCTCAACCTTAGTGAAAATATTTGCACTATACATAAAAGTACGGTTTGGACATGGAAACCACTTATTTTAAATGAACCAATTATCACGAGTAGTCCATTGTATACATTTGAGACGGTATGTAAGACTTTCGCGCAAATCCAAAAGAAATTCAATTTGCACCCATGTTTTCAGTTCAGAAGGGGCTACCAATCTAAACTGGTCATGGTTTCTGATTCGGGGGACAGGAAGAGGGTCCAATTATCCAGTTGAGGGTTCCTGGGGCCTGGAGTCTATTCCAGCTGCCATAGGGTGAGAGCTGGGTGCATCTTTCACCAGTATTTTGCAGGATGAGTGTGATGTGCTTATTAGTCACCAGTTTGACATCATTTGCAGGAGTTATCCCGTTTCTATGTTGATGTATTTTCACTGCAGGTCGTTATTGGCGCTCCTGCCGCGTTACAGCCTTGTCCTATACTGAAGCTCTGACGATATTTCTGCCCTTTCTCTCCCTCTCTCACAGACCCCTGTGTCCAGGCAGTGCTGAACACATAAAACTGGACAGAATAATCACATCAGTACTAGTCCAGCACCGTGCATCGGTCCATGTAGCTGGTCAGCCTTAGGGTGCCATGGCCACGGGAACCCCGGGCCACCGTGACCAAGTCCTGGACAAAGCCAAGCTTGCAGTACCTCTGGGGAGGCGCAAGAGAGCAGAAGGCAAGCTGAAGAAGAATTTCCCTTGTCAGGAGTGTCAGAAGGCTTTCAACAGTCTGGAGAAGTTGAAGGTGCACTCATACTCTCACACAGGAGAAAGACCCTACCGCTGCTCCCACCCTGAATGCACCAAGGCTTTCGTCTCCAAATACAAGCTGCTACGGTACAGACAAGCAGCAGTACATAACAGGCTGCAACATGTTGCTTTCTCTTTGCACTTTTGGTAACGTAATGTTGTGTAGTGGTCAGATTGATGTGTTGAATTCTAGTTTGTTGTGTTTATGTGTAAAGCATGCCTACTTTAAACATGATTGCAACAATTGTGAGTGCTCATAGAATGTGTCTGTGTTCCAAGGCATATGGCAACTCACTCGCCAGAAAAAAACCACAAGTGTTCATACTGTGAGAAAATGTTCCACCGTAAGGATCACTTAAAGAATCACCTACATACTCACGATCCACACAAGGAGGCATTCACTTGTCAAGAGTGTGGCAAGAGCTACAACACGAAGCTGGGTTTCAAACGCCACCTTGCCCTCCATGCTGCCAACAGTGGAGACCTCACCTGCCAAGTGTGCCTGCAGCCATTCCCCAGCACTGGGGTTCTTCTGGAACACCTCAAAACACATGCTGGCAAGTCCTCCGGTGGGACCAAGGAGAAAAAACATCGTTGCGAGCATTGCGAGCGGCGGTTTTACACCCGTAAAGACGTGCGACGGCACATGGTAGTGCACACCGGACGCAAAGACTTCCTCTGTCAGTACTGCGCCCAGCGTTTTGGAAGGAAGGACCATCTGACGCGTCACATGAAAAAGAGCCACGCTCGGGAACTGCTGAGGGTTAAAACTGAGCCAGGCGATTCGCTGGAGCCCATCGTCTACGACTTGGCGTCTGGGAGCGTAAAGGGGGAGCTCCCGGGAATGCTGACTCCAAGACTGCACCAGCTGAACGTGTACACAGGCCCCGTCCTCGACACCGAGCCCTTCTCCAGTCCCACACATCCCTTTTCTTTAAAGTACCCACTGGGCTCCAACTTTACCTCATACGCCGTGTCCTCACAGGAGCGGGAGCAGAATCTTAAGGGAGACCTGGAGACCTACCTGATGGAGCTGCAGAGCAGTATGCCATCCTCTGCCTCTGAAGCCCAAGAAGCCCAACTCTCCTCCTCCAAACTTGAGTTGGTTCCTGAAGTGGGTGTGCTGGAGGAAGCCAATGAGGAGATGTCCCTGTCCAAAATGTCCACATCAGTAGCAGCACCTGCAGGTGACTCTTTGGCCTTATCGTCCTCTCTAATGGATTTTTCACAGCTTTTCAACTTCCTGCCGCTCAACGGGCCTCCGTACAATCAGGTAGGGGGCAGTGGGGGGCAGGGTGTCACTTTTCTACCCAATGAAGAGCCTGCATCTCTAGTTCAGCTGCCCTCTCAGGCTGCCACGGGCTCAGAGGCTGCTGAGAGTCCACTTCAGGGGCTCTCCTCCTCCTTCATATCCAACCTGAGCACTCCAACCACACTGCCCCGCTTCCACCAAGCTTTTCAGTGACCCCAGTACATCCGGCACATGCCACTCACAAACACTGACACACATGTAGAGCTGCATGCCCATATTAAACGCCATACAAGATGCAAGTGACTGAAGAAATTGGCACATCTGTCCATTCATGATACCAGCAGACACTAACCTGACAGGAGACACAGCACTGACAGCAGCACACTCGCACCACACAGCCAGGCCAGCTTTCTGATGATGAGGGTTTGTTTTGGGCCAAATGTAAGTTATTCTCTTTTAGAGTCTTGTTTTTTTTGCCTCGGGCAGTTTAAAAAAGAAATGAATAAAATCCTGATCTGTCCGTGATTACAGAGACTTCAGATGCATGCTGGTTACCACGTGAAGCAGCCGTGCTCAGACTCAAACCATTCTCTCTGTAGCTCATTAATAAGCTTGATGCAAACATTAAAGGGCTGCTTTGCATAACAGCATGAACAGAGCTGACACTGAGATGATTCACATGGATAAGTGTTACGACTCAGACACTTGATTGACTTTGTTATACATGCGTACAGTTCTTCATATAGCACTTTGGATTTCTGGTCTTCAAAGATCGTTATATGTGATAAGATTTAAAGAGCATCCGTAGTTTTGAGGGTTTCTGTTTAGGAGCCAAAGTATAACAGGAGGTTTTTGGGAGCCATGATGGGTCGTTTATTTCTAATTAAAGTAGAACTGAACTTTTCTTTTTTGACTGTACTCGAGTGAGCAGCCAGGTGCTTTACTGTGTCATACATTTGCACTGTCAGTAGTAAGACCATGTGCTCAGCGCGTGGGATTGCCCAGTTTCAGCCATAGGCAGGATAAAACATGGACTCCAGGTCTGAAACCTGAAGCCAGTGCAGAAGTGCCTTAAACCTGCATCTTAAATGACCAACAGATGGTGAGAGCTGTGTTTGCAGTAACGTCCTCTGAGCTCTTGATCTCTGCTCTCTTTCAAAAAACTAGCTTTGTGTTTGGTGAACTTCTGTTTCTATGATCTGGCATCACTGTGTGATGTTTGTCCTGACAGGTGCCATAGAAATAAACTGTAACTGTGTTCTGGTCCTATAGACGTGGAGACCCTGAATCTCTGTCACGTGACATCTGTAAAGACTTCCTGCTGGGTTTTATATGCTCAGTTACTCATTTCAGGTTGCATTGAATTAAAATATGTCTTACTGGAGCACAGTTTGCTCGCAGAGCTCAGACAGGAAGTTGACAGAACAGTACAAACATGTTGTTGATGGATCCATTAAAGTGCTGGTTCATTCACACTATTATACACAAAGTTACTGAGCAGCAGTATTACAGTTGTCCACCAAAGTTTCCATTAACTGTATCATTCAGTGTTGCCTGCAGTTCACAGCAGTACCTCCTTCTTCTTTTTAAAGCAAACATTTCTTTCTCACAGTTTCAGAGTAAATTAGCCAGTGTGCCTCTGGCTGCTGAAAGCACATCCATCAGTTTCTTTGCATCGTAAGTGTTATCAGCTGTTCTACTGACACCAAATTCATCATCAGTCAGCTTCACTCATCACGTCACTGCTACGAAGCTCTGTAGGCGCATCTAGAATAACTGGGAATGAACCCTCATAGCCTGCTCAGTGTTTGGAAGTCGGGCCTGTGGACTTACCAGAGTTTCTGCATTGGTTACCTGTAATCTGTGGTCTGATCACAGTTTCCACACTGACAGTCCAGTAACACCAGAAAGTGAATTTTGGATGAGTTATCAGAAAATGACCAACAGTGACACAGTCCCATCCACGTGTCGCCCACCCTCTCTGTCAGGGTCTGTGCTGCTGAGTTGGGCTCAAAAACAGACTATTGAGTGGTAGAAAAATAGTTTCACAATTGGTCATAGTGACAGTGGTACCCCAGTGGAGCTTCCTGGATGCTGCCGCTGTCCCTTCAGTTGCTACTGTAGTTCCTGTTGTCTTTTGCACAGACTAACCTGACTCTAGGCTGTGAAGTTTAAGTGACCCATGTTTCCTCGGTATCTGGTATCTAAGACCTGAGGAGGCAAAACGGCCCTAAACTGTGATAATGTGTCATAAAGTATCTTCAGCTGCTTGCTTCTTTCAGGGGCTGCCACAGCAGATGGACCCACATGTTTCATTTGGCACTAATGTCACACTGCACCCACATTTATCTGGGACGGCCACTGTGCAAGGTTGGACCACTGGGTTTCTCCCAGTCTCAAACCAGTTTCATGTGTAGGTGAACATGTTAAGCCCTACAACATGACTGATTGATGATCATGACATACAGAGAGATCAGACCACATGTTGGGTATTCAACACAGAAATGCTGGGAGTTTCAAATGTTACCATTGATGAACCATCAAACTGCAGGCATCACTTCTGTTTTTCCCTTTGACTGACGTTCATATCTTACGAATAATAAGGTCCAATTCAGTCATTTAAAATGTTAACCAAGCAAACAGGCTTTGTGATCTCTGAACAAAGAGCTAAACACACTGCTGATACAACTGTGACATGAAGGCTTTTTGGTTTTTACTGGTTACTTTGTCACATCCTGGCTGTCGTTCCATTTTTTAAAAGGCTGTTGAGCATTTTCTTAAGTTGTGAAGTGTGACTTGAAGGGAACGTTTCAGTGTTGTGCAAACCCAGCATCAACTACAGCTGACAAATAGATCAGTTTGATGGTCAGACACTAGTCGTACATTAGTCTCTGCTGACTACATCTATGAAGATCTGAGCACTAAAACAACATCCCGGGAGACGTAGCTGTGTGACAGTGTGTGAAAATAACTGAAATACTGTTTATAAGGAAACATCTTACTGCAGTGCTTAATTGGTCTTTACAGATGAAACCACTTCTTTGACATTTAGTCCTAAAACCTGCCTCTGAGGTGAAAAGCTGTGTGCAGCATGTTAGACTGAAACAGTTCTGCTCCTGTATGATCGTTCAAATGAAAGGATTCACAGCTCTGGTCCTTGACGTCACAGATCGTCACAGTTCATCCACACAGTGCTTTTCATTTATGTAGAAACCTCAAATCCTGGACAAAGAAACTCAAATTGGTAGATGTTAATACATGGAGTGTTTTTGGATCTTTAATTATAACGATTTTGAATTGTTTTTTATTGAAATGTGGTTTCTTTAAATTCTTTGATCAAAAGGATGACTTCTCACAGAGCGGGCTGATGTGGCTGATGCTCGGTCAGAAGCAGCAGGCAGTGAGTGGGAGCTCCACTCTGCCTCAGCTCCAGGTGCCTAAATCGGCTGGTTCTCGTGACATGGTTCAGGATAGCATCAGATCTCAGCTGAACAACAAGTGTTCCAGTCATAAAAATCAGACACCGCTGATGCATCGTCGTCCATGTTAGCTGTTGGTTCTCTTGACCTTTGGAGTGAAAGATGCTTAACCTCCTGGGACCTGCATCCACATATGTGGGCATCACATTTTGGGTTATTTAGACCAAAATACTCAATTTTGCTCTACAAGGGCCTGATATCCTTTTACGAGGACATTATGCTGCTACTGTTCTATCAAAATGTTAAATGAATATCCTGATGTGTGGCTCTTATTTTTCTTAAAAACAAAAATAAGGTAAAAAAAAAAAATCTGGTAATTCTTTGTTTTTACATTCATTGGGTCCCAATCAGCCCAAATATCAAAGAGAAATTAAAAATGCTGCTGTGAAGAGTTTGGATCTTAGGAGGTTAAAGATCTTGACAAATGGATAAGAGCTCACCTTGTGCCAGCTTGTAGTCACACTTTGAAGCATCACGGTGTCGGACTGTGGTCCACACAGTAACTACGTGACAACATGAACTCGTGCTGCTGGCAGACCTAAGTGGCCGGGCGTATTCATCTGTAATTCTTGATTTCATTCAGGAATCATTCAAGTGTGACTGAAACTGTAGATCTGCTGGCTGCAGACATACAGGCCGCAGGCGTCATCTTCATTTCCTGGACGTGAAGTCCCAAAGACGATGCTCTCGGTTGGATTTCTGAGTTTTGTACATAACTGAGTATGGAGTCGATTCAAAGATGTTCACGAACACATTTTCTCTCCATCTGCATGAATGCATTGATGGCGTGGAACATAGCTGGCAGTGCGCTCCATGTTTGTGTCCAGTATGAAGGAAGCACCGTACACCCCATGGCGTACTGGTTCCAGTTAGAGTGGTGATGTGTAGACAGAGAAACGCTGTGGGGTTAGGGTACGTCACCACTCGTCACTTTGACGTGCTTTTGAGTTTCTCTGAGGTTTTTTCATTTGAATGAAGATTTCTTCTTCATGGACATGTTTCTGATTAATGGGGGGAAATGTATGTATTTGAGTAATGCCTGTGTATTTGTGCCCTGGACTAAATTGACATATCCAAACCGTATTAGCTCGTATGTTACTCTGTCACCAAAGTTTGGTTGATGGGCCACAGCAAACTGACAGATGGGAAAGTGTTCCCACACAGAATCTACTAAACAAGCGTTGAGTCTTGTTTAAACTGCTGTTTCCAAGGTCAGTAACGATGGTTCATGCTCAGCACTGTGGCTTCTGTTGTAAATGAGAGGTATGTCGTTTCATATTTCTTGTAGCTGGATATGAATTGTTTTTCGTTTGGTTGGAGTCTTTTTTAAACTCTGGTATCAAGCAGTTTCAGCACAGACAAGTCTGCTTCATGTTTGTTGCTTTCACCACTTCCACGAGCGTCAGCCACACCTGCCCTGAAGGTGAATAGATGGGATTTAGTGCGATAGCGTCAGCACGTTCTTGTATGGTTTGACTCCGTGTAGCTGTGTGCATGCCCTGCCTGCAGGGCGCTGACAGCCATAAACAAATCTCATTTCATCCAGTGAACCTGTCTGGACACCTGATCCCTTTGAAGAGCTACTGGGCTGCGCACTCTACAGAAAATGTGAATTTCACAGAAATTGAGTCGTCACTTCCCTTCCACCACATAGGGTAGCATTTCCACACACGTGTGGTGACTCGCCTGATGCCTGTATAACCCAATAGTGTTATAATTTACCTCACTGTTCTTCTTTGAGCTCCAGAATTCTGAGAATAATGACAGAAAGTGCCCGTCTCCTTTGTGAGTGAGCAGAGATGAACACCAGTGGAAACCATATTTCTGTAGGTCGTGTGAAACGTGGAGCTGAGTTCTGAATGTTCCCAACCTTTATGGAAGTTTGCTCTTTGGATCTTGTGAATGTTTGTGGTTTTACAAGAGATGTTAGCAAGCCGCTCTTTTTTATTAGCACTTTTTGTAAATGGGATGCGTTTATTTCCTGCAGCATCGAGTCTTTTATTACAAATGTATAGATTCTATATTTAGCTCTTTTAGAGAACAATAACATGTAAATACAATATAAATGTTTTATTTTTGCAGGTACAATTTTTGACAGTGTTTTTCCTATAAAGTGTCATTTTTGCTTTACTTGCACAATTGCTCTGTGTTTCTCATTGAGGCCTCTTGCTTTGCAGCTTTGACTTAATTGTCTCCTTTGACCGTTCGTACGCTGCTTTACGTCAGAGTGTACCGTGGTGAAGCTGAAACGAAGCTACTTAACAATATCACTGTGTCACAGAGTTTAGATGTTCCAAAAATAAGATGTTCCAATAACTCCATGAGTGTGTCCTCTTCTGTCATTTTTACACCTCGGTGTGGTACATTACTTGATTTCCTCGTGGTCTCTGTCTGAAAGCTGCAGCTATGTGATGTAAAACTCTTATGGACTGTACGACAGATTCCAGGTACAGAGAAGCAATAACAGTGGATCAAAGCTGATTACAAGTATTTTAGCGTGTGTGTGTGTGTGCACGCATGCATGTGTGTGTGCTCGCGTGCATGTGTGCGCGTGTGTGCGCGTGTGCACGCATGCATGTGTGTGCGTGGTCCTGGCACGTGCTGAGGCAGGAGATGCTCTTCAATGAGAGGCACAGACCAATTCAAACTTCTTTATAAGCTTCAATGGTACCAGTGAACTTTATTGAATGTTATGAAAAAACACTGCAATATATTTTGGTATTGGATCAAGCTGCTAACATACTTCTAAAGCTCCTTAAGGTGCTACAGACCTCCTCACTTTCTCTTCAGATGTATCGTTTGTACAAAGTATCCCGTGTAGCTGAACAGTTGGCATGTGTGTGCCTAGTCGTACTTTATAGCTTCATATATTTTCTTGTACTGTGACTTTTGTAGTCTTTGCCTTTAATATAGCCCCCCCACCCACCCGCCCGCACTCACCTGCGTGTGAGCGTCCACAGACTGAGTTGTGTTGGGAGGTTACGCTGATGCTGGGAAACTGATAGCAGTGAGCTGCATCCAGCCACATTTAAAAACAGCATCCTGTGACGATGATCGACTCGTTGCAAATTCTTAATGTTCTTCATATTTTACTTTTTTTTACTTTTACATTTATCTTACAAACTACTGTTGTATTTTTATAGGCAAAGTATCACCTAAACACACAAATACATATACAGCTCACACTTGTCTGTGTGTGTTTATAGGTTGTGTAAAATAAATGTTAATGCTGCAGCTTTGACATCATCCAAAGAAGCAGATTATTTATTGCCTGGCAGAATAACCTGATTTCATTCACATATGTTGCTGCTATAATAGAAGAGCTGCAGTTGACAACTCCGATGTTTTATTCAATGTAATAAAAGAAATCAAACAGAGAAGAATCCAGCTCGTCTGTTTTCAACCTGTCACTCTGAGAACTTTGTTACAGTGACACACAGTGACACACAGTGACACACAGTAACTCACAGTGACACACAGT
>NW_005187774.1:139284-165109 GCF_000239375.1 Pundamilia nyererei | reverse complement strand
ACACACTGTAACTCACAGTGTTACTGACACACAGACTGCAGGTTTCTCCAACCTTACAAACAGGTCTTAATCAGTGGTTGTTGATCAATGGTCATGAGACTTTGCATAATTATGATGAACTGACCTCCCAGCCCATTGTTCCTTCAGTGGGCTGGTTTCAGTCATTATGTAAATGTGCTGTTTATACCATTGGGGAAAACCTGCAGTCAGCTGAGACTGAAGACGTCACCTGATGATGACGACACGTTTCTCCTACTGAAAGCATCCAGATGAACAGAATCAACTTTTGGAGAGTTACGCTTCCTTACAACATGAAAAATCTCTCTGACCCATGAAAATGATACCTGGTACACTGAAGCTCGCATCAGACTGGTTCCAGTAGCTTGCATTAAAACACAGTAATGTACAGCTCCATGTTTTCCTTTGTTACCAGTGAGCAGGCTGTTAGAAAGTGAGCATCTGTTTTTGCGTGCTGGAAAAGTCGGAGAGAGTGAAACAGACAGGCTGTGAGCTCCACGCTCCTCGGTGGAGCACCCTCCCCCAGCCTCACACTCCCTGACCGTTCAGGCAGGGCTCCCCATCCGCAGCTTTAAACACTGCGCACACATTACCAGCTCACACGGCTCGCCGGGACGTATATATGACCGTAGATGTTATTATGCTCACTGTCCCAGATGTTGTTCACACAAAGCCGTCCTTTTACCCGGCTCTGCTCTGTTGTATAGAGTAAACTGAGGTGAACCATCGGCATGAACTCAGTGACCCCAAACAGAAGCATTACGTCCTCCAGAACAGCAGGCGGCAGTGCGGAGCGCGTAAAAGCCTGAGCTGAGCGCAGAGTAGCTGTTCGGCTTCCAGAGCAGTATGGTGCACAGCGTGCCATGCCGTCTCCCATCCCGCTGACCCGCCTGCTGCCCAAAGACTTCTGCCCCTTTGTGGACACGGGGCCCTGCAGCAGCCCGCTGACTAAGCACGGCTCCACCTTACAAGTGCCCGCTCAGCGGCTCCATGGCCGAATCGCCACTCGGCTTTGGTCCTCGGTTATCCACTGGAAGCAGCTGCGCTCCGTGCAGCCCGTGGGCTCGGGAGGCTTCGGCTCGGTCGACCAGGCGGAGTACTTCGGAGAGACCGTGGCGGTGAAGAAGGTCAACAGGTCCACCAAGAACAAGCTGGCGTCCCAGCAGAGCTTCTGGGCCGAGCTGAACGCGGCGCACCTGCGCCACGCCAACATAGTGCGCGTAATAGCTGCCACCACCTGCGTCCCGCCACAGTGTGGAGACGAAGGCAGCATCGGGGTAATACTGATGGAGTTCGTGGGCAGAAGGAACCTCCAGCAGGTCATTTACGGTGGCACGGAGCCGCTGGGACAGCACAGGTGCGTCAGGTACTCGTCGGACATCGTTCACGGCCTGAGGTTTCTCCACTCCCACGGCGTCGTGCATCTGGACATTAAACCAGCTAACGTGCTGCTGACCAGCGAGGACGTGTGCAAAATCGCAGACTTCGGCTGTTCTCTCAAACTGGACCCTGGCTGTGAGGTCAGCGCCGCGAGCCACCAGCCTCTCGTGGGTGGCACGTACACGCACAGAGCCCCAGAGCTGCTCAGAGGCGAGAGGGTGACTCCTAAAGCGGACATCTTTTCTTTCGGCATCACTCTGTGGCAGCTTCTCACCAGAGAGCCGCCCTACACCGGCGACAGGGAGCACGTCATCTACGCGGTGGTGGCTCATAATCTGCGGCCTCCTGTTCAGGACCACCAGGTGTTCCGGTCGGAGCCGGGGCGGCTGTTTCGGGCTCTGCTGAGCCGCTGCTGGAACGGAACGCCCCCCTGCAGACCCAGCGCCCAGGAGCTGCTGTCGTCCCTGGAGCAGCTGCAGCCACAGACCTGATTTGATCTCCGAAGCTGCGCACGGGTGTGTGGACAGCTGTGGGTTCGAATATGTTCAGCTCCAGGAAACGAGCACTGTGCGCTAGGCCAGGTCAAAGCTGAGGAAACGCTGGGCGTCTATGACTACATGTTTCTACTGTGCAAATAATAAGTGTGATAGTCCTCAGATTGTAGCATTAAAATGAGCTGGTTTATTCTCCTCTCAGCTGTTCGTGCTGCTGTCAGGTCGGTCCTGTGGGACCAGGACAGTTTCCTCCCAGGCGTCCTGATCCATCTGTGACAGTTTCCAAATGTTTCTTAAATGTGTTGTGAATCCTAGTGTGTGAAACGTGATATTTGGGTGTGATGGGTTTCATTAAAATTCTTTTTTATGCCACGTTTGTCTGCAGTTCACATCATTAGAGGGCAGCAGCTGGTCGGAGGCTCGGTGGGCCACTGCTGCCGTGTCATGGGAGGACACTTGGTGTTCAAGTAGTACAAAACCAACTGTTTACATTTCAAATATTGTGTAGCAGCACTAAACACATGGGTCCTCTCTGACTGTCATTGTGTTCGTATTTAACCACAAACTGCATTAGATTCTTCACGTCAGTGTACGGCTGAGGTGGGCCCGGCTACCAGCCTCATTCAGCCAATCACAGGTTTCTCCTTATTTACCAATCCACCCCCGCACACACAGACGTGCATCCTGAGCGCGTGAGGAGGTTACCCACTGTCAGAGTTGTCGTTGAGCCTCGTAATGATTTGCAGCTGTGTGCAGAAACAACGAGATTCTAATGAAATGACCAAACTCAGACTTGTTCATGATAAAGTTTATTTGTACTCTGACGTCGAGCTTGGGTCTGCCGCCCGGCCCGTCGTCTGATCCAGCTGCTGTAGATCTCCTTCATCCTTAAAGCTCACAAACTCAATGCATATACAGAGAAGTACGATTTGTGAAGCCGGACAGCAGAGGGCGCTGCTGCTCATTTAACCCTTGTATGGTGTTCGGGTCTGTGAGACCCGTTTTCTGTTTTTCCCAAAAGAAAAATTAAACAATTATTTTTTCACCCTGAAATTCATTGGCTTTGGCTTATTTTCTGTGAAGAACATGAATCTGAACTAATTTTCAATGACCTCATACTGTACCTCCCCCCACGCATTTACATTACATACAAGGTGTTCGGGTCCACTGGACCCAGGTCTAATAAAAGTGTTGAAAGTGTAGGTCCTGTGTTCCCACACTCTGTCTTCCTCCTTTCTGGTGCTGCTGATAGTGTTTTCTTCCCCTCCTGCTCTCGCACAAAGTTGCCACATTGTTGAAAATTCAACTATCAACACCGTCTGCTCTTACATTCCCACACATTTTACCCTCTTTCTTGAGGGATCCAAATTTTATTTTCTCATACCCTGTCCCACCTGCAAATTAGGGGCATAATACTATAAATAAGACTTTGCCAGTGTGGTTCTTTATCACAACTGATCAAGATGGCAAAAGATTATCTGCTGCGAGGGCCATCCAATTGATTTTGGAAGAGAGAGGGGCTTCGGATGATGATGTTGACAAAGAGGTTTCAGAATATTTCACATTTCTGAAAATTCAGAGTCTGACAGTGACTTTGAAGAAGAGGATGAGGTTGAGCACCATTTAGTAACAAAACGAAGACGAGTACCCCATCAGCAGCCAGCTCCAGGACCAGAACAAGCCCACCAGACAGCAAGTGAAGAAATATAGATGTCAATAACTGGTGAAATCGAATGGTCTTCTTGCCCAAGAAATGAGCCACCCTGCAGAGCTGCTACTGTGATAAGCCAGGGCCAACACGGCTGACAGTTACTCATGTGCAGGACATCAAGTCTTCATTTGAGCTTTTCATCCCAGATTCCATCCAGAAAATTATTCTGGATTGCAGTAATCTAGAAGGACGGTGTGTTTTTGGAGAGAGGTGGAAGGAGATGGACCAAATTGATCTACATGCCTACTTTGGGGTTCTTATCCTTGCAGGAGTTTTCAGGTCCAAAGGGGAATCCACAGAATCCCTGTGGGATGCAGAAACCGGCAAGAACCTTTCTGTGCATCAATGTCTCTAAAAAACTTCCACAAAATTTCCAGGATTATCCGTTTTGATAACCGAGACGACAGACCAGCTCGACGGCAGAGAGACAAGCTAGCTGCCATCAGGACAGTGTGGGATAAGTGGGTGCACCACCTCCCCCTGTTTTACAACCCTGGGCCTAATGTCACCATTGATGAGCAGCTGATCAGATTTAGTTGTGAAACATATTGCTTCACGTGTAAATAAGTTGTGTCTTTCCACTCACTCCACTTGATTATAACTGATTTATTTTTATAACATTTTATAAAACAAAAAACGAGAAGCACATTAATTCATAAATGTGGTCTAACAAAGGTAAAGGGAAAAATTAACCATGTTTGCTGTTCATATGGTTTGTAACTGGGATGAAGTGAACATCTGTTGAGTAATTTAACATAAAATTGTTTGATAGTGTTAAACTCTGGCGGGTCCACCAGACCCATGAACACTGGCTGAGTAAGAAAAATATGAACACCACACAAGGGTTAAGTGCAGATTAGACACCGGCTGTTCATTCACTGTAAAAACACAACGAAATACTATAAACTAACACTCAGTGTGAAGCTGTGTGTCACATGAGCGTCACAGGAACACGTTTCACTGACTGACACACAAATGTTACACACTTCTACCACGGTCTGTAAGGAAAACAATGTGTGAATGACAGCCTCAGATCGCACTGCAGACACACACAGGTAAACGCAGGTGTGCAGCGTTACAGTGAGGAGAGGCAGATGTGCTGCAGCTGTCCTCCATCATCAAAGCTGCAGGGCCCACCGACAGCGCCTCTGCTACACTCCAGTCGCGATGTCACAGAAGAGCAAACAGCTGTTCTCACAGATGAGCAGGACCTGTACAAACTGCAGTTTCAGTTACAGCAGCGACTCAAAGCAGGGACGTGATGTCCTGATAAACACTACACAATAATACGAAGCAGCATCGTTGGAACAATAAGAATAAGCAGATACAGCAACAGGTCCACAGCACGAAGCTGTCATCAGACACAGTCCCGCAGTGAGAGTCACTACAGCGGTTCCTCACCTGGAGCTACAAACAGGCCGATCACATAACGGTGACCCTCTCAGGGGAAACGTGGGCAGCTGAGCCCACCGGCTCCATGCGCTTGCCCCTCATCTCACTGCTGTCCTGACCCCTGCGGATCTGGTGGAGCTTGCGGGCAACGCAGGGGAGCAGGATCAGCAGCTTCCCAACGATGACGCACACCGGGAGCGCCAGGGCCACGACGAAGCTGGGCGGCAGGTAGAAGCGGTAGGCCTCCTCCTCAAAGGCGCGTTTCCAGCCAAACAGCAGCCCGTGGAAGGTCGCAATGAGCAGGGCGATGTACCCCAGAGTGGACTGGAGCAAAGACAGGAACACTCAGACACAGGCTTTTGTTGTGATCACATAACAGCACGACAGTGACTTACATTAGACACGCCCCTAACATCGAGACTACAGCAGAACACGTTTACACGTATGTAGTCTGTCATGTGACTGTCTAAGAGAGCGTCTCGGTCACAGCACGTTTCCCCAAGTGTTCACAGCAGGAGAGCTGGTTTCAGGTACACTCGTCACAAGCCGCCATTACGCACTACTGATCACGTACACAGACTAGACTGGACTCCGAATAGTCTCTGAGGCACGTGACACGACGGGCCGGTGGACTCTGTGGGTACCTGTATGAAGCCGAACTCCCTCCAGTTGAGCGTGCTGTGGACAGACGGGATGGAGGTGACAGCCAGCAGAGACAGCAGCCCCAGACTCATGATCCCAAAGGAAACGTACATCTCCACCCTCCACACCTCTTCCTCGTTCCACGTGCTTTCCATGTTCGAGTGGACCTGCCATCACATGAGAACACGAGCCCGTCACAGAGAGTACAGTTCATCAGGAGAAACCCTACCGCTGCTGCCAATCAGATTACAGCGTTTCTGGTTTACTCCACGAGCCTCCCATCGCTCCTCATGTGTTTGACACAGATTTTAGACAACGCCGACGTGAACACGTCTCTACTGTGACACAAACAGAAAAGTTAAAACCAGGAAGGTTGGTGGTTCAATCATGTGGTTCAAGATGCTAACCCCCTATGATGCATCCATGGGAGTGTGAATGTTAGACAGGAAGCTTGTGTGATGCTGCCTGTAGCTCAGGATGACACTTATGCTGACCTGTAACGTTTCTGGATATTTGAAGGCAAAACCTGTGATGTTGCCAGTTCTCTTGCTAATGTGTAACGATTCAAATCAAAGTGATCTTCAGAAACAGCACTGATGTTTGTAAAGATGTGCAAAAAGCTGTTTCACTGACCTGCTGATAAGCAGTGTTGAGCAGCAGGTATCTCTCAGACCTTCTCAGAGGCAGGCACACACTGTAGAGGACATGAACAGCAGCCAGGAAAAAAGCGAGGAGGCCCAGCTGTTTGCGGCTCTGCAGCCAGTTTTCCAGCCAGTGTGGGAAATGCTTGTACTTGGTGCCATAGTAGAGCTGGTGGGCAGCTGCTAACTGTCCTGCAAGGTACACCAGGGCCAAGAGAGTGATGGCGACGGCAGGCAGTGTCCGATTCACTATCTCTATGGGGATCTTGTAGAAGTCACTCTGCTTGTATTTCATATATGGGTGAATTATATCTCGAATAAACGAGTAAGAGAAAAAGAAGATGGAGAGGGCCACGGCAGCAAGAACAGGGCCCTTCCAGCCAGGGAACAACTGGATAGGCATGTTCTCAATATCACGGGAAGAAGACAGGGTGCCCATGTCCACCGGCTGGAAGTTGAGCTGCCGGGCTAATTCCATGATCTGCTGCCTGGCCTCCACCGAGTCACTGCAGATGAACACCTACAGGAGAAACATGAGGGCGGGTTAGAGACGACGGGCCGGTTCAGAGGCGTCCTCCTGTTTGGACGGTGCTGCGAGACCTTTATGAGTCCATCTCAGCAGCACCCATGCTTCTTATTAATCTCTGGATATCTCCCACAGCATGTCTTTGTCCCCCCTGAGCCTGGTTCTGCTGGAGGTTTCTTCCTGTTAAAGGGAGTTTTTCCTTCCCACTGTCACCAAAGTGCTGCTCACAGGGGGTCACATGATTGTTGGGTTGTATTAGTGTAGGGTCTGCCTTACATTATGTTGTTGTGGTCTGCTGCTGTATAAATAAAGTTGAATTGAAGTCATTTCGAACGCTGCCACTAACCCAAAGGAAGCACTTACTGGTATTTCTTCACTGACTCAGTGTCATCAACAGCTTTAAACTCTCTGCCTTACATACAAAGTATCACAAAGTCAGATTCATGAGCACGTGGCTGACCTCTCAGCTGAGGCTGTGGTATTTTAAGGTAAAGACCCTACAACACTACAGACAAACCCCTGGTGGGCGAGCATTTTAGCAACAGTCACAGGTCAAAACTTTGGTTTTTAAACAGGAGGAAAGCTCCAGCAGAGCTCAGGGACACGACAGGACAAAGACACGCTGTAGACGTGGACACGTGTGGCCCGGTTACTGCACCTGTGTGCTGGCATCCTTAGGGTAGCTCTGCTGCATGGCCCAGGCTGAGATGACGTTGAAGCCTTTGACCACGATAGAGTCTGGCAGCAGTGAAGCCAGATACTCGGCGTTGGACTCTGGATACTGGTTTGCTCGCTTATTGTTACTCACATCCACCAGGATCTTCCCTGCACAACAAACACAAGCACAGCAGTCAGGTCACCAACACTGATAACCCAGACGTCTTTGCCCTTGCATTTCCTCCAGTCTCACACACGCGGCTCAAACCAAAACCTTTGGAAGGTCGGTAGCTTGATCTGCATGCTGGGATAAGAAAATCAACCACTGTGTCCAGTATGTGTGTGATGGTGTGAAAGCACTTAGAGGTGTGTGACATACCTTCCAGTAGGTGTTTGAGGTCCCACACAACAGAATAGTGCTCACGGCGGATTGCCAGGAATACGATGTTAGCCTTCCCCACGGCATCTTCATGGTGCGTTACATCCACCACATGTGGAAATGAGTGGGCTGCCAATTTGGGATGGCGGCTACCCACCACCACATGGAAGCCACAGCGCAGCAGGCGAATGGTCAGGCACTTGGAGAAGTCACCTGATCCCAGAATGGCCACAGTAGGCTGAGCATCCCCGCACCAGCTTCCTGGACCTGCAGCTCCATTCTTCAGGCCTTTGGACAGCAGGGGGGCCTGGACGTGGTGGGAGGAGGAGGCTGTGAGGAACACGGGGGTCCTGCTTCCACTCATCAGAGACATAGAGTCCATCCTGCGTGCTGCTTCAGTGGGCCTGGAGGAGACAGAAGCACGGGTGTCTGTAAGAACACAGCAGAGGATCCGCAGGTTTCACGCATTTAACACACTTTGTTCCACATTTCTGAGAGCTACAGCAAACACGTCCACGCTGTGTGTGTGCGTGCGTGCGTGAGGGCCTCCACTGGCTACCCCAGTGACCGCGCGGGGAGCCCCCACACGACATCGGCTCTCCTCGCGACCTTGTGACTGCAGACAGTGGTTTCGCGAAGGACGCGGTCGCGCGTGTGCTCGTGCACCTGCACCAGATGCTCTACCGAGACACGACGAGCTGCCCGTTTACCCCACTCACGCGCACACGTATGATGCCATGTTACCGTGTGTGTCACGCGGGGATGCTGTCGCAGCTGCTAGCTCACCCTCCCGGTCCTCCTGCTCAGCCTCTGCCGCGTGACGTCACCACACTCGCTCGCGCCATCGTTCACTCAAGCGGAAGTTGTTCTCAGGCGATATTATCTGCAGACAACACTGAAGCGAAGCTCTCTGTACATCACCCGCAGCTCCGTCTCCTGTTTCACCGTGAAACAGGAAACACGTCACTGTTGCCTGCTCAGCACAATGTGACGTCATGCACGTGAGGGCAGAGCTTTTGTTTACACTCGGGCTTCATGCTCGCGCTTGTGTCGCCTCTGTCTGGTGACATCAGCTCAGTGTGCGCATGTGCTGATGCTCAACCATCCAGGTGAGGCCGACGGGGTTCACCTGCACGTGTTTGTGCATTTACACACATATACACTCTATGGTATTACAACTGTTGTAGATCAGTGGGCCAAACTAACTGCAGTGCACATGAGCCACGTGGTGCAGTGTTGCCATTCACAGTAGCTCCACATCAGCGTTAACACGGGAGGGCGAGACGTCCACAGTGGAAGACAAAGATTCCAGTTTTTAATCTCGGTTTTTGTCTCTGAGCACTTTAATCACTCTATGATCAAAGTGTTGAAACCAGCACGATCGTGCACCTGTGTCTCCAGCCCAGCTGTGACAGATGTGACCGGATGAAAACGGTCATCAGACACTAACTAGGTGGTCATGGCTGCCAGAGGAAGCCCAGCGCTGCTCCGGGCCCATGATTAGTCCAGTACGATCAGAGCAGCAGAGCTGATGTCTGGCCTGCAGCACTGACTCTTAGCTGACAGTCACGTCAACAACACTTATTCCTGATTACCTTAGAAATCAAACATTTACTAAAGGGTGACGACATCACAGTGATGTCACAACCCTGTTTCATCTGGCCAGCGTGAAAGAAGCCTCGTTCTCATCTGGGACATTTTTAAAGTCATTGGTTATATCAGCACGGTGATCACATGCACAGGTGGCACCTTTGACATCATGTAGGAAACAGTCTTGAACAGAAGCACAGGTAAGTGTGGTTACTGCCCAAACCTGCACAGCACAGGTCTCGTCAGCTATCGGTGGTGTCAACCTGAACAAAGACATCAGAACCAGGAAAATCAGTGTTTGCATCTTCTAGCCACTTCCTGTCCCACACCAGGCCGCAAACACTTTGAGCTATAAAAGCTCCACGAACACCATCAGTGTAGCCGCCGTCTCTGTACAGCTCACACATACTTAGTATGAAATGTGAACAGGATGTGGGCGATGGTCAGAACGCTGATTCACGACTGAAGGCTGACTGTGACGACGTATTCTGCAAGTAAATGTCCTACAAAATGTCACAGAAGTAAAACTGTGTACATAAAGGAAGTCAGGGTAAAAGCACTGATCCTACATGTGACGGCAAAGAGATGTCAAGACAGGACCAGCTACCTCTGAGGGTGTCCAGCCCGTTTAATATGTCCGTGCTGTTCTAACAGCTGCTGCCTTTATTTCAAGTCAGTAACTGATTGATTGTTTCAGCTCTACTTGTTTACATCGTTGGTTATTCAATGTATAACTTGATTTTGTAACCATTGTGGAGAGGTGCAGCAGCTAGCACTGCCTCACAGCACCACCGTCCTGGGCTTGAACGTGGTCTGTGTGGAGGTGCTGCTCGGGTACGCGCCCTGGCTTAGGTTCACTGGGACTGTAAACTGGCTTCAGTGTGGACACTGTGCTGTGTTAGAAACCTGCAGGGTTGCTTTGTTGTTGACTTCAATGTTAAAATAAGTTCTTTATGAGCGGAGAGCAGTGACAGACTCACAAACTCATGTGTAGCTTGATTTAGACACGAACACAATGACAGCAGCAGTGCTGCCTCCTGTCACACAGACACGACCCACGTGTGTATCAAAAAGTTTAGTCTTGTTATAAAATATTTGAAAACAAACAAAAATATCCGTTTTCTTCGTTTTTGTTTGGTATGACTTGAACACTGAGGGGGCGTGAGGGGGCGTGTCAGCAGCGGCCCACGGCTGCTTTCAGGTCCACAGCCCTGAGATCGTTGAAGATTCAACCTTCTTCATTCGGCACATTGAGAGTTACACGAGTACAACATGCAGTGAAATGTGTGCTGACACGCTCCTCCGCTGTGCAAAACACGCATAACATTGTTATCATTATTATTACACTTACAAATGACAATGAATTTAAAGTGAAAGTCGACGTATATTTTCCTTTCATAAGCTCCACCTCCTCAGCACACTGCAGATTTATAGGCACGTGTCCAGGACGTCTGAATAGATGTGGAAGCTAAAAACAAAGTAACGTGAACACCAAGCAGGAGCTGGCTCTGCCTACCAGCCCGCACTCAGGGCTTCACCGCCCCACGCCCTGTCTGATTTTGGCCACGCCAGGCTGCCGTAGCCGTCACGATGTTGCTGTTGGGGTTCACATCAGCAGTTTTACTTCTGTGTTTATTTTTCATCATTCGCCTTTATATCGTTGTGAAGACGGGCGCCAACTGCAAGCCTGGAAGCAAGGGTCGGGTCACTGTTCTGGTGGTCGCAGGATCAGGTAACGGCGCGGAACACGGCCCCGCTGCGTTCAAGTGTCACAGAGAAAGCGCGCTCATGTTGTTACGTTACAAACAGCCGTCAGCCGGCCTCCGTAGCTACCGGGCTACACCGGGCATGGAGCCGTGTTTCACAGTGTTTCAGCAGCACTGTGACACCGTGGCTGTATCGGACACGACACGGCGTGGACGCATGCTAATTCTAGCCATGCCACGTATCTGCTGTTTTAGCTGTGGATACTGAACGTGTTTGCTTTGTGTCGGGCAGGAGTGCGACACTTCCGCCACCGTACAAACAACATCCCCGAGCTTCCGGTACACTATACATACATCGAGTGTATAAAGGTCATTCTGGTGATTAGTGAAGTGAAAATCCGTCAAAATACTGGATTTCTCTTAATAATTCCACCCAGATTAAGCGATGCTGGTTATTTTCTATGTATTTAGTTGTTAAAAGTCCTTAGAGGCAGGAATAGTTGTATTTCCTTGAAGAAACACAGTTTGGATGCATGCGTGGATCTGTGACAGGCGTGAGTCCGCTGGTTTTCCACGCTGAGATGAGGGGAAACTGCTGAGTCAGTCATCTGTGTGAGGTTGTTGCTCTCTGCCCTCCTGCTGCACACGGACCACATGTTTGACACCCCTCTCTCCGTCTTCATTCAGAAACGTCAAACATAAACTCACACGTGGATTTTGAAGCGACTTTTTAAATGAAGTCAGTTTGTCATCAACAGTTCAGTCAGAACCTTTTCCCACTGAAAATCTCCTGATTCACTCTCAGTGGGTCTAACCAGAACCACATCCACGTGAAGGTGTTGGGCTGTGATGATTTTCACGCCACATCGTGTGGCACGTGGGCTGGTTTAAAGACACGAGTGTACGATCTGAGCACTGAGCCTGCTCCTTTCTCCAAACGTCAGCAGCATCTCTACGGGGAGAGCTCATCTCACCAAAGGATGGACTTCCAGTATGCATGAGCTTTGTCCGGCTCCAAGGCGACGTTTTTCCTTCTGAGACCCTACAGTCCATTCCTGTGTAGGTTTCTAGTGGCTGTCATGTGTGAGACTACAATTCCCAACAGTCACTAGTGTCTCTGCAGTTGTTCCTGGGTCTTTAGACACATCTCGCACTAGTTTGCTTCCTTTCCTTGTTCTGTACTGCGTGGTCCTGCTTCTCAGTGCAGTTCTTGATGTTGGGGTAACTGTGTGCTCGTGTGCATCACAGGCCCATCGCTGTGTGATGTGTTTGTATTCTTGTCTTCAGTTTCTGTCAGCTGTAGTTTGTCCCTGTTAGGTAACAGCTGAATGATTCGATTTAAAAATCCAAATTCGGAGGAATCAGAAAGTTGGTTAAATGATAACCACGAGCTTTCCTGCTGTCCATGGTAGTGACAGAGTGCTTTGGTGAGAGGAATAGTCAGCAGTATTCACATTACTCTGCTGGATTCAAACGGAGGCTCTGACGTATCAACTCAGGCTTCATCTTGAGAAGTGTTGCTGAGCATGCTCACTGGAATTGGGTGCAGGTCTGAAACGTGCAGCCAACACGACCGTTAGCCAATGAATGTGCAGTGTTCCTGGTCTCAGTGGTGAAAATACTCAGCTTAATGCTGACGATCCAGTACAGTCTGGAGCGTAGAGCTGGTCCTGGGGTGTAGCTCTGCAGCTCAGTCTTAGTTATATACAGTGAAATTACAACAGCAGTTATCTTCACACGTAACGACCCTACGGTGTTAGCGAGAAACCACAACAATCAAAAGAAAGAAAGAAGAAAGAAAGAAAGTGTACTTTATTGGTCCCCGTAGGGAAAATCCCTCTCTGCATTTAACCCATTCACTCAGTGAAGCAGTGGGCAGCCATTGGGCGCCCGGGGAGCAGTGTGTAGGGACGGTACCTTGCTCAGGGGTACCTCAGGGTAGCTGTTCAGGGGAATCGAACCCCGACCCCCGACAAAAGATCCCCTATGAGCGAGCACTTGGTGACAGTGAGACAAAAAGCTCCCTTTTAACAGGAAGTGACCTCAAACAGAACCAGGATCACTGGACTAAAGTATGGGAGAGAGACTCCAAAGGCTAATGACATGCAGTAATAGCACATATACTATAGACAGCATGAGAAAGCTGCTTCTGCAGGGGTCATATGATAATCCGGTTGTTCAGTGATGACGTGACGAATCCTACTTCCGGGCCTAAAGTAGTCTGCGTTTAATATGGCTTTTGTGTTGTTAACATGTTTAATGTATTTTCTTCTATTTGATCTCAAAAAGCTCCTAAAACAGTCAGTGATCCCTGTTGACCTCCCTCGGCTTTTATTACCGCTAATCATTTATTTAAGCTCAGTTTTTAAAACCTTAGGATGTAACTACAGCCCAGCCCATGCAGCAGTACATGAATGACTAACCTCGTATTGTGGATGGATTATCTCAGTTGTTCTCCTGGCTGAAGTTTGGTCCTTTTACAGCATCCTGCCATGCGATTACATTTGTTCCTGACCACCGAGAACACTCACGTTAACTTTTATCGAGTGGAAAAAAAGTTAGCTTGTTTATATTATGCTAACATAGCTGTGTCGCTAGCGGTCACGTAGCAAATCATTATATACCAGCTAGCCCAACTTCAGTAACCCTACAAACGTCACTGCTGTTTAGTTTTCTGTCTTCATTTATGTTGGAAGTGATAACAGAGCTGTACGTTTTTAATTTGTTTCCAAAACCCCGCAGTCAGGACATGCTATATTGTATTTAGATAGAAGCTAGCGAGCTAACTCCCTGCTAACTTCTAACTCCGTTAAATGTCATAAATTCCGTTTTCATGGATGCCTGGATGTTAAACTCAATTGTTACACCTGGTAGAGCAGAACGCTGATCATTTTATTAAAGATGAAAGACTTTAGACAGTTTTTCAACTCTCAGTAATGCCATAGTGATCGTTTGATATATGGACCTGCAGCGGAGTTTAGGTCCAGACACGGCTAGTGACGTCAGACTGAACAACCGGATACTCAGAGGTCTCTGAGGTCTGATGGGGCTCGGCCGTTTTGGGGAGATTGGAGTCGTCGTAGAAACAGTTTGTAGTCATTATGGGAACCTGCTGATGTGAGAATGACGTATAAACTATGATAAAGCATTTATAATGTAATGTCACATTTGACCTCTGACCTCTTCTTTAAGGTCAGTAGACCGATGTGAAGTTCAAAGTGATAATGATGCTTTATAGAGCTGTTGGTCCTAGATGCTGAGCAGACTCCTGGCTGTTTCTGGCCACGTGCACGTCCAACACTGTCAGTGATGTCCTGTGGTGTGTCCTCGCTGCCGCTTCACGCCCAGCACCGACTGACCTGTTTGAACTCATGCTGGGATGAAACATACTTTCTAAATCAAATTGAATGTCTGTCTTTATTAAGTGTCCATCTAAAGATGAGCGTGTATGACGAGCGCAGTGAGGACTAAGAGTTCAGTGTCCTCCAGGTCGTGGTTAACCTTGTAACTGCTGCTGTGCTTCTTTCTGATTTGTAGGTGGTCATACCACAGAGGTCCTGCACCTGCTGCAGTGCATGTCTGCAGCCTACACACCTCGACACTATGTCCTCGCAGACACAGACAGGATGAGCGAGGAGAAAATTTGCACGTTTGAAAGCCTCAAACAACAGTCGGACTCACAGGTACGCATGATGGAGCTTTTGGTTCTAACTCAGTGTGGTGATGCACAGCGAGAGCTCACTGAGCTCTGTGGTCTCCATGGCCCAGCAGCTGCACCCCAGCACAGTGCAGAGGTTCAGATACAGCAAAGCGTGCCACCGCTGGACTCTGCAGAGGACTTGCTGCTCCCACGGGACTGCATCATCATAGGCAGGAGAGTCCTGACAGCAGCAGGCTCACACACTGGAAGAGTTACTTATTTCCTGTCCTTCAGGAAAGTATCACACTGTGACAGTACTCCACTGCCAGGCAAAGAGCACATCAGCAAAACAGAAAGTAAAGTTTGTCCTGTTGGCCACCAGCGTTTCTGAAGTAATCCTGTTACTGGTTTAAGCTGTCTACAGAAGCGCACGATCTGATATCCTCGTGTTGGTGTTGTTCCCAGATCATCATGAAAATGTTCCAGGTTCAACATTGCAAGTGACCAATCAGAATGTTGTGACGTCATACTTTTGCTACTTCGGGAAAAACCGGCGTAAAACAAAAAACTGTAGTTAAGCTGCGAGAAACCGCCTCTGTCCGCCGATCAACGGACCCTGACCCTGACCCTGACCGTAACCCTTTAATAAACAGTAAGCAGAACTGATATTGTCCTCGCAACATTGGAATTTCATAAATGCACGAATGGCTTGGCGCGCAAAGGAATAACGTCACAACAAAGTGATTGGTCACTTGCAACGTTGAACCTGGAACAACATTTTCATGGTCTGGGAACAACACGAGCACGAGGATATCAGATCATCCCTACAGAAGCACGTCCTCGTGTGTCTCACAGGTCCAGGCGTGTGGTTGGTTTCTGTTTGTCTTCAGTCCCTGTCAGCTTACAGCTCAGTGAATCCATTTAAACATCTAATGTCAAATTCAGACGAATGTGACGCACACTTGTTTGTTCCTCAGTTCACCATCTGTCGGATCCCACGGAGCCGCGAGGTGCACCAGTCCTGGAGCTCGTCTGTCGTCAGCACTCTCGATGCCCTGTGCTATTCCCTGCCTCTGGTGTTCAGGCTCAGACCGGACATGGTGAGTGGAGCAGGCTGTAGTGAACAGTGGCTCACACAGCGGTGGTTAGCACGCTGCAGCTGAAGGCATGTTACCAACGGAATATCCCATCCGTTATATTTGAGTCACAAATACTGTGTGTTGTTAATGAGCGACAGTAAATGGAGAGAAAACGGCTTCTCACTGGTTTCGCTTTACAAAAACATTTGTTTCTGCTGAAAAACTGCTTCTGTTCAAACGCTGGCTGTTTCAGGTCTGTTTTAGTCGCAGCTGAAACGCTGGCGCTTACGTGGCGACGGCGCCGAGCGCTAAACGAAGCGTCGAAGCAAAGGATCATTTTCTGATCAACTTATCGCTGCAGCCCTGCTGCTGTAAGAAGGTTTGTGCAGGGAAACAGACGGCTGAGAGGTGTGGGTGTAAGCTGGCTGCAGAGTGGGGCTCTGCATGCAGAGGAGCTGTATGATTACTTCTCCAGACTCCACGGCAGCTTTCCTGTAAACTCCACCAGCCTCCTTCAGTGCTGAGGCCTCGTACTTACTCAGCCCCTCCCTTTGTCTCACTGAACGCAGTCCTCGGTGAGTCAAACGCGTATCTGTTTGAAACATTCTGATGCATTTGTGGTTTGAGACGGTTCAGCTCAGCCGGGTTTGGCCTTAAATATGTTCGGTAAGCTCCAAACCCCAACATGTGTCAGGGTTTCCCTCTTTGACTCTCACAGTTTCTACTGAAGGACCTGAGGAGGGGAGGTCACTGTGTGAGAGCAGAGGCTGCATGTCCGAGTCGTCCTGTGATGACAGGGAGTGCACATGAGCCGATCCAGAATGGCCTTTGAGCCAGTCTTTGTCACATGACACACAGTTTTGTAACAGATGTACAGAATAACCTCTTTCCACGGATGTGTGCCCGCCCCCCTGTCTGTGTTTTCAGGTGCTGTGTAACGGCCCGGGGACCTGCATTCCCCTGTGTGTAGCAGGACTCCTCCTTGGGATTCTGGGAATAAAGAAAGTCCTGATAGTTTACGCTGAGAGTATTTGCCGTGTCCAGACGTTGTCGCTCACTGGGAAGATCCTGTATCCTGTATCCGACTACTTCTTTGTACAGTGGTCGTCTCTGAGGGACAAATACCCCAAATCCATTTTCCTGGGAAGAATGGTGTGAAAGTGTCCGATCCACACGGACTCATTCCTGCTGTGTGATGAATAAATGCTGTGTCTGTATTGTTGAGTTGTTTGTGCCATTATTTACTCTCACTACTATTAAACTACTCTGAAAACAATGCAGTGAAGGTGAAACTGCTGCACCTGCGCATCGCTGGGGAGGCTGATCGTTATCTGTCCGACGTGGCATCACGTGTGATCGCTGTGGAGCCCACACCGAGCACGAGTCCCTGCATGAGAGGAGAAAGATGGACACCATGTCCACCCGCACATTCCAGGATCACCACAGTGCACGTGGGTTAGCATGTTTTCCCTGACAGTACACACGCGTGTGTCTCATGAAGCTGAACGCAGCGAGGCCTGTTAGTAAGCCCACGCGCAGCCTCTGCTTCCACGGCACGGTGGGGAAAGGAGCGGGTGAGATCTGTGTGTTTCTCGGGTGCTGTGGGACTTGGTTAAAGCCGCACCAGCTTTTCGTTTCCAGCCAGCCTGCAGACCAAAGCTGAGCTGAACAGGATTCCTAAACATGATCCCGGTGTGGAAAGTTTTGGTCATGTGTGGAAGTTGTACTCATGCAGGGCTTTCAGGATGCAGCCGACACTGAGGGGAGGGGACAGGAGGCGGGGGGCTGACCGCGCTCTCGCCTCGCGCACTGCTTGAGCTCCCGTCGGGCCGAAACAGTCGCTGAGAATCCGTCTTTTCCACAGACGACTCCGCGGACTTTGCGAGTAATCCCGTGGGTCACAAAAGCGCCACGATGACTCACTTTAATAAGGGACCAGCCTACGGCCTGTCTGCTGAAGTCAAGAGCAAAGTAAGTGCTTCGGTCGCGTCTTTACTTTGTCTCACGTTTCCTTCGCTTTCAGACTTTTTGTGTGGATGCTAGAAGCCCGCGGGCCTGTCGGTGTGTCTCGCTGTGGGCCGAACACGAGAGTCTAAACAAAGGTTCGGTCCTCTTTGAACGCGCCGAACGTTCCCGAGCTTGTTCCCGGCGCTCGGGAACTTTTCCCTTCGTGTCCAGCACGAAGAAAGACGCGGGGAGCGTTACTGTGACCGCAGCCGCCTCGGTGCCAAGCGCTGCTTTTACGCCTTTAAAGCGTTTGAAACAGTTTGTTGAACTTCTGATGAGATGTTTGATGAAGATGTTTGATGAAGATGTTTGATGACGAGAAGCTAAACGGGATCTGTGGAGCAGCTGGGAGGAGCCCGGACACACTGATGCTTCCATGTTGCCTCAGATTTTAGGAGCAGACTTAGAACAGCAGTCAGTGTCGTGGCAAATATTCAGAGGAACCAAACCATCTGTTAGTTTCACGACAAACGCGTCGTGTCTTTGCTCTCGGTCTCCGTGGACAGTCTGTGAGGGATGGCTGAAGGATGACGCCATCAGAAACACGTACAAACGCGCACTCTCCACGAAGTACGCGTTTCTTCTGTCTGCTCCTCACAATGCCTCCATCTGTTACTGCGTGTTCACGATGCCCCGTGAGATTTACATTACCCACGCCACGCATGACTCGCTGCATGGAGGGACTTCTGCAAACTTGGGATTTGAAAGTCCGCCAAAATGAAGTAAAGGACTTTCGAGAGCGTTGATTTGAAAACACATCTTTTGTGTAAGCATGAGAAGTTGGTGGGCACGCTGCCAGTCTGCGTGTGTGTGGACGAGTTAGTGTTTTTGGCTGTTCGTGTGCCAGGACGTTTGTTTGCCTTTGGCCTCGTCTTCTGTCCTGTCAGCAGTCCGAGATTTTAACAACGAATGACATGATGTTCCCCACGTCAGCCAAAGGCTCTGTCCCTGTGGTTCTTCAGCATCACAATGATGGTCTGAAGGCAAAAAAAAGATACACAACAGGTTTCCTTTACCAAGTGGATCATCACGGCCTAGCCATAGTGGTCCGTTTGATTGACCTTTATTATTATTATGTATTTATTTTATTTTCAGTTGTTGCAGACGGGACAGACATGACTGGGGGAAGATAGAAAAACACAGGGGAAGAGGGAGAAAAGGCACTTTTCACCTGGATCACCTGTTGAGAGAAAGGAAACAAGCAAAAAACGAGCAGCATAATAAACACAACAGCATCACAATAATCTAGCTGACAGTAGATATTAAATATTGAATGTTATTGTGCAGCACGCAGGACTGACAGCGCTCAATGTGCTTTGAGGTAGCAGCCAAGAAATGTGTAGTTTGTGTCTGTGCACGCCTGTGTGCACGCCTGTGTGCACGCCTGTGTGCACCAGCACGCTTGTATTCAAAAGGTTTGTCTATGTAACGATCTGCTAATGTCTTGTGATTGACAGGCCACTAGGTCGTGAGTCTGTGCTTCTGGAACACAGAATGACACCGATTTATAAAACAGACCTATTTTTTATTCAGGACGACCCAAAGTCAGTGACAGAGCCCAAAAACAAAGAAGGAAGATGCTCACAGACTGCAAGAGAAACGTTTTCCCATGAGCTTATTTTAATCAATATTTCGATCACCACAGTCATCTGGCTGCAGATTAGTAGTAGTATTTATTTATTGTCATTGTCAAGAACAATGAAATTGCGTTTCCATCCGTGTTTCCCGTCTACAGCTGATAAAATGTGGCAAAGCCAGCGTGCCAGTTTCATCAGAGGATGAACTTTAGGCTCTGTGGTGATGCCACTGCAGACGCTTCCCTACAAGCACACAAACTATGTGTGTCAGTCTTAACATGAACAAACAATTAGTCCTTGTGACCTAAATCAGTCTCCTCAGAACTTAAGCTCAGCATCTGGAGATGCAGGTGAGCATGTGAAGCTCCATCAGACTGTTTCTGATGATGGACATTATGAAAGCAGCTGCTGGTTAGCTTTGACTGTTGGTTAGCTGCTAATGCTGTTTGAGTCACATTCATGGTACAGACTGTAGTCACATGGCTCTGTGCCAAAACACAGGACATACAACAGCAGCCATAGAAACCGCAGACTTGTACACTGCAGCTAGTCTCACGTCTGTCTGACACTCGGCGAGCATCAACTTCTGTTTGGACGGTGGACAGCTTTCTGATTTTGTGTGTTAACCTTCAGTGTAAGAAAGACGCCTCCTGGGATATCACCTGGTATACAGCTGTCACTGCTCAGCACAAACCTCAGTATCAGAGCTTCAGCAAAGGAAATGCATCAGTCAGCTTTTGTTGCTCTTCACCATGAAACAAAGAAACACAGAGTGAACATGAAGCAACCGGTTTAACGTGAGAGGAAGAAGCGTCTGTTGGTCAGTAACTCAAAAATGGGAGGCACAAATAAATGTGCCAGAGTGTCCGTCAGCATACCGAACCAGCAGTGTGGATACAGTCCAGTCACACAAGTCCTGCACTGTAGTGACGTATCAGCAACAAGTGTGTGTGCACAGCTTTTAGCTGTCGCACGTCCTCCTCCCAGAGCCTGTTTCTCTTTGTCATATCAGTGTGACCAACAACGGCCACATTACCACCTACTTAAATGATCAATTCCATCCTAATACAGAGCTGCAGCCAATACAAGGCCACCGGTGCTGCGCCGGAACGTTCCAGGTGAACTTCCAGGATTTGCTTCCTGTGAAGGATAGTAAATGATTACCTGGATCACAACACAGCAATGGGACGAATGCACTCAGCCCGACTGCCCTCCCGTTCATCCAGGCGTGTGCTGACGTTAGCATTGGCAGTATCAAAGAAGCATCTGTGAAACAGGCCAGGAATCTGTGCAGCTTTTATATTAGTAAAAATTTCCCAGAGCCCAAAAATGTCTAAATATTTAAAGTGTTTTCCATCATCACAGTGGAAACGGGGAAACACTAGTGTACTTTACACAGTGTGTTTGTACAGAGGGAACGTCATATCGAAGCTCTGTGAGTTTGTTGGCTCACACACTTTTCTATGTGTGTTTCATATAGACATGAATGGAGGGGAGGCTTTCTGTGTGTTACCGTTTCCTTTTTGATGACATGCTGAGAGGAACCACCACGGTTCCTTTGTGTGCTCGCATGAAAAACACGTGGAAGCTCCTGATGCCGTCAGTGGTTCCCAAACCTTTTTTGCTAGGCCCTCCTTAATTTTACAAGAATATTCAACATCACTGTCAATACGTTTTTCCAAAAATGTCTCTGTGTGCAAAGTGGGTTTAAAAACCTCAAACTGTGGGATACAGTGTGTCCATGATTTGAAGCGGGGAACAAACTGGCAGGATCTGTGTTTGTGCCAAGGTCGGTATCACCGACACAATGTGTTCCTCCTGCGTCAGTGGCTGGACACGGGATCCAGTTCACTGCATTATAGAGAGTTAGACGGGGAAGTAGTGATGTTTTAGTTTTGTGAACGGTGAGTGTCGTTACATCGCCATTCTGTGGAAGCCAACAGCAACAGAAAAAGTATCCATGACTCCAAATTTCGAGTCATTTGCTCTGTCAATCAGTAATCCACGTGGAACGCGCACTCAAAACCGGGTCGCAACAACTTGGCGCTTTCGAGAGTACGTTTGCTGATAGTAACGCTAATAATTCAGCTAATAACACAAGGATTTCATCATTTGTGAAGCCAAGCTGAAAATAATCAGCAATTTGTGCATTCATGACTGTAATCCTGGTAGCTTAGCTGTAGCATTTGTAGCTGAGGGCTTCAGCTTCCGGGTAACAAGGAAATGACGCCATTCACGTAGATTACTGACTAACTCGAAATTTTGAGAAAATAACTCAAAATTTGGAGTTATGTGGATACTTTTTTTTTTTTTAGTGGTGGAAACGGGCCTCCATACCATTCAGTTTGAGGGTTACAACAGAAAATTATATATTTATTGTTCTCACGTGGTGTTGGACGGGACTATTTTAACAAACGAAGGACATTTTGCCCGATAATTACTTTTATCCTCCTGTAACTGTACAAAGTGCTAACATCTCCAAAGTTTCAGGAGTAGTTAGTCGTTATAAGAAGTGTTTGTGAACTAAAAATCAAGAATGTGGGATCCTGTTTGTCCGTGATTTGGAGAGCCCAGTGCTGCTCCCCACGCAGGGGAAACTCCTTCTGTCGGCACGACAGCTGCTCTTCTAGTCTTTGGCTTGGAAGCATCTTTGACGATGCTTCAACCTCTGCTTTGCGTTTGTGTCCATTATACTAGCAGTGTTTTCTTATAAAAACCATACTGCGCCCCCCCTGCAATGGCTCTGTGCCCGCCACTCTGGGAACCACTGCACTACATCATGATTACTCTGAAAGCAGCATCGTGCACTGCTTGAAAGTAACACTCTCTCTGAAAGTTGAAGCACAGATAAAGCCTTGATCAGAGACAGGAGAATGAAGCATGTCCTACGGCAGGCCGGGCGTCCTACGGCAGGCCGGGCGTCCTACGGCAGGCCGGGCGTCCGACGGCAGGCCGGGCGTCCGACGGCAGGCCGGGCGTCCGACGGCAGGCTGGTGCTCTCCCATTTTAAACAGGTTTTTAGGATGCTGTCATATTGCCGTGTGCTCTGATAATGGTGTCGATGTAAGAACTGGATATGATTCCCTACCAAAGTTCTGGATTTTGAGTCACGTTGGTGTGAAGTAGAGCTGGGCGATAGAACGATAACGATATGTATCGCGATATAACTTTTACTCGATAGAGAAATTAAGCTATCGCGATAGACCTCGCCGCTCTTGTCCTCTTAAAAAAAAAAAAAAAAAAAAGTCAGCCAATCCAAATTAAGTAGCGCAGAGCCGAACCAATCACAGCCGCAGCGTCACGTTGCGTGACTTGTTACATACAGCACAAGTGCCAAGCCGCAGGTGTGTTTGTTTGGGAAGCAGCCAGCGGGTAATGGAGCCAGCGCGTAATGGAGGAAATGAGTGTGCCGACTAGAAAAATCAACCGAGCGTGACCGAAGAGAAAACAGATGATGGTTCCAATGCCGGAGAGATTGTCAAACGGAAGAGCCATAGAAGTTCCGTAGTTTGAAGGTATTTCGGCTATTTCAAGTCTGACAAAAAACAGAGTAGCACTGTAAATTGTGCCGAAAGCAAGTCTGGAAATACAATAAACTGGTGCATGCGTCACACTGTGCGCCACGTTATTGTTTCGGTGAAATGAATTTCTACAATACTGTTAATTCTACTCTCTGCAGTGTTTAAATGCTTACATATACACACAGTTACTGTCCGTCCACACATACAACTCGGTTCTGCTTCTATGCCCCAGCTTTGTTTACTTTTTCCCACCGAGGCTTCTAGACTTCTGATTGGCCAACATTTCTGCACGGTTAGGAATCTAGCGCCACCTGCTGCTTTGGCATGTTCATAGCAGCGTTTTCCTTCATTTCTGCCTTTATGTGTGGACGGGATTATTTTTTAAAACGAAAACGTTTTCAAAAATACCCGTGTACGTGTGGACGTAGCCTCAGTCTCTGACTGGAAGCGCTAATTCGTCATTCGGCTTTTGTCAGACTAAAGTAACTGTTACAACTGTTTGAAAAGCTCAGCTATACAACAAGGAGAGATTGAGAATTTCCTTTTAGTTCTCAGTTTATTTGATATTGACAAAAGTTAGTCAGTTTTGTCTGTTCTTCTGTAAAACAAACTAAGATTTATTTTTAGAATTAATATTTTGTTTCTAAGTGGAATTGACAATTTAGTTTGTTTCGTTTGTTCTATTTTGAAACTTAAACGCTTTAGCGGCTGCCTTTTGTGTAGTTTGCAATATTTGCCTTTATTTATCTGAAAAAGTCTCATGTTCCTTAAGTACATCTACCCTGTTGAACTTATTATGGGAAATAAATATTTAAATAAAAACAAGCTGCTGATTATTTCACATTTTACTTGTGAGCAACGGCACATTTAAATCTTACAAATATAGTTATTTGGCTTATATCGTGATAGATATCGTTATCGCCTGAAATGAAAAAAACATATCGTGATATGAAAAAATCTCATATCGCCCAGCTCTAGTGTGAAGCCATGTTCCTTCTGAACATTTAAATATGACTTTTGTTCCCTTGTGTCAACAAAAGCAGAGCAGCAAATGGCTTCCATTGCATAACGTGCAGTCAGGAGTCCACGCTCTTATCCTGTCAGCATACATCGCATTCCTGAGATTCTTCAATGCCTCGATCCAGCCGTCCGCCCGCTACTTTTCACTCGGCTCAGTTGGCAGATCGTGTTATTCCGGTCTGTTCAGTAGACGTGCTGCATAATTCATGTCGAGTGCATCTCCTGAGTGTCATTGTTACCCTGGGCTCTGATTGATCCGCTATGGAAATCTTATTTATTACGATATGTTTGATTTTATCGAGGTTTTTATACCCGATGGCCTAACCTGTCCTGTTTAGCTGGGCTCAGGAGTACACTAGCTTAGAGCCCCCCTGTTGGTCTTTACCTGCTGCACATGCAGCATTAGTACAGTAGCCAATGTTGCACTGGTGCTGCAGGGTTTGAATCGTATCTAACAGCCTGCAAATTGTTAATGTAACTAGTAAAGGTTATTATGGAGTTCCACAGGGTTCTGTCTACATCATACATGCTTCTCTTAGGCAGTGTCATTAGCAAGTATAGCACGTGTTCTCACTGCAGTGCAGATGACACCCAGCTCTATCCATAAGGATGACATTGATGAATATGGCAGGGATGTTTTACAGACTTGTCAACAGTTGCAGTGAGGTTTCTTTGTTGCTTTTGTGCTGAAATACCAGAATAATAGTTTGATTATATGAGTATCAGACTCGGGTTCAGTCTGTTGCCCCAGCAGTTGTGCATGCAGAATGGAGCAGCCAGTTACATAAAAGTACAATTTTCTTCATTGTGACCAAAGAATTTTACGCTGGTCTTAAAACGAAAGCAAGCATTCGACAGTTTCCAGTATTGTACCATTTATTTCACTGGTTTTCTATTACAGTGTAACGTTGTTTCCTGTTGTGTGCTCAGCACGAGTGCTGGACTGAAACCTGCTGTTTGATATCATCATGTGGAGACAGATTCCAGTGTGTTTTGAAAAAAACAAAGCTGCTAGTGGGCTGACAGACCAAAATAACACACATGTATGTAAAAATGCATTGTTTGAAAATGAAAACTAAATATTGAGTGAAATGTCACTATGAGCATGTATTTGATGGGGAACATGAGCTGCAGTGTCTGTGACTGGAACGTGTTCGGTTTGTTGGGTTTCAAAGATAATGTTTGAACATTTGACCAACATGTTTCACACGATGGGCACATTGTTGCATGTTTCCTCAGGCTGCTGGAGGGAAGTGCTGTGATCAGAGCTGTGAAATCCTAACATGATCGTTTAACACTGCAGTGTGTTGGTGTGATGAGTCAGACTGGTCTGGTTACTCAAACTGGAGTTCCTCCGTGCTGCTTTACTCTTTGTTCAGTAAAAATGTGAGACGGTAGTGACTGACAGCCTTGAAGCAGCTGTGCCTGAAACTAAAGCTGTGACACAATCTGAGGAGTTTGAAGCCCTGCAAGGTTTGAAACGTCAGTTCCACTGTGGAACCAGTTCAGAGTACATACGTGCACTGGTTTCACTGGTCGTGTTTCCAAATACATGCTGTTTGGTACTGATGACAGAAAAAACCAAACTGTCAACGGTGGGGAATCCTGGTCAGAATCAGACGGAGGCTGTTTGACTGGTTTTCTTGTGGCTTTTATCAGGAACTGGGAGAGGAGGCCGGACTGGTGGTCGGATAAAACGAGGTATCTGCAGAACTGTGATATTTTTATTTCTTTATTCTTATTGGCTTGTTCATTGTATTTATTGTAATAGTGGTGCTTAAAGTGTGTGTGTGTGTGTGTGTGTGTGTGTGTGTGTGTGTGTGTGTGTGTGTGTGTGTTTGGAAG